>NC_089769.1:6744583-6774583 GCF_040412425.1 Macrobrachium rosenbergii | reverse complement strand
AAGCTAAAATGCGATATGATGCAAAAATCGCCAAAAATGACTAAAATAGTAAGCTTCAAGAATTTTTTTGGGGATGTTTAACCGAATTTTTCCATCAAACTGGATTAAATTCAGTCTGCTGAGGAGCAACAGTCGAATATGCATAAACTAAAATGAAAAGGAGGGTTAGATATTCAAGAAACAGAGTAGCCACAAAAACAATCAATACGTGAATATGGAAGAACCTAATTTATATACAACTGTTACATAATAAAAAAGAAAAACGATTATCCTCACGCTGTCTCTTATACGCTATCGCTTTATCTGCCGATCAAGGTAACATTAAATATATTAAATCTGGGATGATAAAAGTTAGATCACTAGGAACCTATGACATTCCACTCAAATTGGCGATCCGAAGAATACAGATTTCATTGGAGCTAATGAGGGAACGCCAGCCTGACTGGTGTTGTCCCCCTTAGGAGAGGAGGTCAGGAGGAGGTCACTGCCCTTCATCCGGAAAGAATCGGGATCAAAATACTTCCCAGAAGACCCACTTCGCTGCAGAGATGAACAGGGCGCGGGTGCACTGACGGAGATAAATATAAGCAGTACCCTGAATTTGAAAGTAGCATTCCGAGGGAGATGAATGAAGCCAATTTGAAAAGTTTTGTGACGCAGAGTCGAGTTTCCACCACCGAAATAATATCTGTTCTGACAATATCTGTTTTCGTAATGTTTATTTTCGGGAATACCAAGTAAAATTATGTGATGTCTAAAGGGGTAGCGTGTATTGACCTCGTTAGAGAGAAGATTGATGATAAACGATGCATTACTGTTTGAGTCTGGCTCAATACAAGAGCTGTGTGGGCGAGTGAGATGGGCAGTATTCCAAAGGTTTTGTCTTTCTGGATTACATAACACAAGACTGTAATAAGGGAGGGTTTGGAAACGTAAGAAAATGAAATACAATGGGTTAAATCGTTAGCAAGTTGACGAGGAAAAAAGAAATCACTGAATGATACTGCTGACAAAAGGGAGAACATAGTTTAGGAACGAAGTAAAACAGAACACTATAGAACACCACTGAGGTAGAATCAGTGTATTCAAGATTCGTTTTCCCAGCAACAGTAAGTATAAAAGCACAGGAGGGGAAAAAAAGCTGAGCTACAGAGAAAAGAATTAAAACCCCTGGGAGGAAATTTAGACCAAATCTGAAAAAAACATTTACAACAGATAAAAGATTAATGAAGGGAAATTTTTTTTCTGTAGATATCAGTTACATTCTTGTTTATTTTTCATTAAAAAATCTAATTATAAGACGAGATGTATTTTGGCCATATTCTGTTTACATCCAGGTTAGCATTTAATCTTGGATTTTGTGGAATAATCTTGCCAGGCTGGAAGGACTTTTTGATCTAAATACATTTAAAATCTCAACATTTCTCTTCATAGATATCTAGTCTGATGCACAAGAAATTTCAGACATTCGCTTCAATACTCGGGTCATACATCAAAATAGAAAAAAGAAGCAGAAACAGTAAAAAGAAAATATGGGTAAGACGATCATCTTTCTGTGACCCCAGTGGATTTCCCCATGCAAGTTAAAAGTTTCTTTTTGATCTTTCAGGCCATATTTCATCGACTGCTGTCCGCATCTCTCTCTCTCTCTCTAACTCTATATATATATATATATATATATATATATATATATATATATATATATATATATAATATAAATAAAAAAAATATATATATATATATAAATATATATAAAAATATATATATATATATATATATATATATATATATATATATATATATATATATATATATATATATATATATATATGCTTCTTTGAGTTTAGATTTGATTATAAAAATCAACTTTGTGATGACAGTTCTATTTGTTAGTTTTGTGGTAAACGAATCTGGGAATAGTTTTATAAAAATTTTCAGATTAAACCAGTACTATCTTTCCTGACATTTTTTTTTATAATTTCATAACGTTTACATCCAAAAAAAAAAAAAAAAGACTGTCCCATTGAATTTCACAAAACATTTCGAAAATCATATTGTCTTACTCTGAAGGCAATAACATCGATGAGATGAAAGGACTGAGACTCGTCTTTTCAAGAGTTCCCAGAACTGTTATTAATGGGAAGTTCTCTTTGCGGTGCAGAATTTGAGAAAAGAAAATCGGTGTCAATAATCCTTGCTTTCGTTCAAGTCCTGCTTTCTCGTTTTACTATGAATTCTGACGTTCTCCAGAAGCATTTCTCTACAGCGAATGATGCGTCACCATAGAATTAGTAAATCTTTTGAATGAATTGTTTATGCTTTGTCGAGGGAAAATAGAATAATAATAATAATAATAATAATAATAATAATAATAATAATAATAATAATAATAATAATAATAATAAGTTGCTTCGACTTGAGAAAATCTACAAAAATATGAAGAAATTTTTTAGAAAAATGCTTCCTGCAATTTCTTTTTCGACGCAGGTTAGGAAAGATTAACAGCGAGTGTATTAGAGGGAACCAGTTACTGGACTTGGTGTACGTAGTGCAAAACCTTTCTATCTCTGACGTGAAATATAACTTTTCACTAAGAATCAGGCCAGTAGAGTTTTATAAAGCGGAATATGCCTTAACAAACTTGCGCCCTGCGCACACACCACATGCATACATACATACTATATACATGTATATATATATCCTTACACACAAATATATATACATATATATACATATATATATATATATATATATATATATATATATATATATATATATATATATATATATATATATATATATATATATATATTTACACTAAAAAGAACGCTGAACATTTTAATTATAAATAAGATATGTGAAATATTTCGGAGATTCTTACTGAAAAACAGCATTCTGCAAGAGGAAACGTGATCATCTTTGAACATTTCTTCCCCGTTGAAGAGTTCGTATTAAGACGAGAATTGTTGCCCAAGAGAAATGTTTTGATCAGAAGACTGAGTTACGTAGAGCTATTTTCCTCGCACCAGAGAATGTTCGATGTAGCGTAGATTAGAAATTGGTTTCGTGAGGAAGGAAAGGCATCAACAAGTTTACGTAGGTGACTCATATTGCTTTTAGAAAATAGTACTTTGTTCCACTTCTAAGCACTGTGTAAAGAGCACTGATTCTGAGATCAAATAAAACAACGGTTACAGAAACGCATTTTACACCTCTGGGAGCAAAACATGTTTGCCAACTACAGAAGATGGCAGGGCAGAGAAAAATCGAGATAACACCCCCGTTTCTTCCAACCCCTAAAAGTGAAACGTATCTGTCATTTCTTGTAGAATTATCAAACGACTTTCATTAGTCTTTTTTCAGTAAGCCGATATTTTTTTCTCGGCAAGCCATAATCGATAGAAATGTTTTCATCCCTTTCTCTCGCAGGGCTGGAAGGCTAGATGCGAGGCAAGTTTTGGGAATTCATTCTTTGGTCCTGAATCCTTGCATTTCGAAATCTTGGAAGGACGAACGTACGGGTGTTGACTTGCGAATCTGTGGGGATATTTTCAACGCGGAAGTTTGGGAAGGCATTCGCCGTCGTTTACGATAAAGATTTAAAATTTCTGCTTTGAAATCGTAGCGAAAACAAGGAGTATTTGTTAAAAACTACATTTCAGTCCTTCCGTTAAACATATGCCAACAATTCTGACTCTGGGTAAATATAATTGCTTTATCACCTGTTGCTATACAAGAAGGTTGAAATTCCTATTTGTACTTTTAAACATATGAAATTAAGTTCAACCATGAAGAATACTTAGTCTTGCAAGGAAAAATATTAGGACAGACAATTTTCTAACTGCGGTCATTTTAAGTGACGCTTCTAACTGTATGGCATTTTCCATGATAAATGCTTTAATATTAGTCCTGGAAAAATTCTGGCTTCATTGCTTTTATTCAGTTCGACCATTCCAGCGGGTACGGTCGTTTCGTTGACCACTTTTTACATGCATAAAATTCTTACCATTTTCAAATGATGCCCGTTAATTGTACAGCTGCAGTGATACAGCATATATTATTTTATTCTCTTGCATGATAATATCTTTGTTCACAAATCTTTTTGTTTTGGAAATATTACTCAATAAACGACTACAAACCGGAGTATAACTGTTTTTAAATTAATTTGGTGCATATCATCTTAATTATGCGGCATTTCTTCTTTTTCTAACATACGTAAGTATGTTAGAGACATAGGTGCGTCACATACATGCGTATGTATGTATTTAACATAAGTAAACACGGATGTTGACCTAATTGGGTGGATTAGCTCAACTGAAATAAGCCCCTTTATTTCTCTCCTTCTTACAATACAAACACACACACACGCACACATACATATAACACACATGCACACACACAAATATATATAAATGTATAATAGGTTATATATACATACACATACATATATATATACAGTATATATATATATATATATATATATATATATATATATATATATATATATATATATATATATATATATATATATATATACATATACATATACATATAACCTATTACACATTTACTCATATCGCCATGAATACAGACCAAGAACTCCCTTTTTTGCTGCAAGTGAATCTTTAATCTTTACACACAATGATTTTCAAACACTTGAAAAACGATCTGGGAACGTTGAATTTGTTGCCCCAACCTCTGACCAATGAACTTTGCATGCGGGGCTGCATTCATGAGAGTGTATAGGAAGCGAGTTTCTGAGTAAATACTCTGGAGAGCTTACAATATTTGGGCAGACTGGAATGGAAACAGGGATTGTATTTGTTCAGCAAAGGAAAACTGTGAGTGTATTGCACAAAGAGAGCTCAAACAGACATGCCCACACACACAAATATATATATATATATATAATATATATATATATATATATATATATATATATATATATATATATATATATATATATATATATATATATTATATATATATGTATGTATGTGTGTGTGTATGTGTGTGTGTGTGGTGAAGCTCACTGAAGGATCAATGCCTGAAGTGGGTAAGTACCAGCGTCAGGCAGATTCGAAAAGGGTATGGGTGCAACCTCACTCTTAGAAAGCAAAACAGTTATAATGAATATTTAAATATATATATATATATATATATATATATATATATATATATATATATATATATATATATATATATATATATATATATATATATATATATATATAAGACATTAAGCGATTTCCCCTTTTGGTCAAGGCTCAGTGCAGACAACTTCCCAAATACTACCCTCGTAAACAGCTGAAGGTTCATCATTAGTGCGTCACACCCCTTTTATCCATTCTTCGCATTTGATACCAACTTCTTTTAGCTTCCATAATGTAGCTCTCTTTTGAAATAAAGTCAGGAGAAGGTAGCCAAACAGGAAACCTTCGAATAACTGTCCAAGTTACGTAGGTGGCCACTGTTTTTTCAGGTGGACATACGGAAACATGGCGCATTTAAAGACATTCACACCTTTACCACCTGGCCTTTGTGATGAATCCACCGTCTGACCCTTCCTCCATCCTCGGCTTATCTTGCTTTAAGTTTCCTCGTCTTTGTTGCGGGTCCATTTTTCTCTCCTCGAAGGAAATAAGACCCCGGAGAGACAAAGGTTTCCTAGCAACGCCACTTGAGGACTGACGTTATCAATTGAGGGAGGTGGATAGCGTTTGTCTCGAATCATTAAACTTTTCATGGCGGAATAACCCTCTTCTTCTTCTTCATTGCATTTTGCGTTAGAGAGCTGAGATTCTGATCAGTGACTCGATATTGCAATCATAATGTCCCAGTGTAAAATGTGGAAACGTAAGTGAAGTAAAATCAGTCTAAGATGCTGGGTGAGTTGAGGGAAATAATGATTGTTTTGAAAGAGGGAAGAAAACAAGAAAGAGTATGTAATCGAATGTTGATACTGAAGCCAGTAAGTAATTTTCCCATAAAACCCGGTCTTCAAGAAGTTCTTGCAATAACAGCTTTGTTTCTGAAGTGGATACGATTTCGGTCTTTATTTCTCTGGTGATAATCATTTTTGGTTGCTCTACATTGCGTTCACTTTTAGAAAATTAAAAGATTAAGAATGAATAACGAAAGTTTTATGCCAAAGATATGTTTATCATCAGTAGCTAGAAGCGCTGAATCATATTTCAGGAAATATTGTTAATTCTCATAATTCTTATCCTTGTATATAACAAGATGCTGTTATGCAAATGAACGGTTATTAAAATAGAAAAAAAGAATTAAATATCCTAATTTTTACGTTAGCACTTAAAATTAGGGCTAAAATGGATTCATACATAAAACTGTCTATGTTCAGTGATATTTTAACATTTTATTTTTAACTCATTTCAGAAATGCTGCTGAGATTCATATCGTTATGTTTAACAATATAAAAAAATAAAAGAAATGTCAACAATAGAAAGGTTTAATGATACGGAATCCGGCTCAGAGAAGAAAACAATGTTGGTAACATTATTCTATTTAATAATGAGGGTATTAGCCAGCCTAAAGGTGGAATATGACCAGGTCATCCATCAAGAATCTATTGGCAGGGAGGTCCTTCAGGGCTATCACTGAACGAGGAATTACCCTTAGACTGACATCAAAACCCCGACACGGTGATGACCCTAATCATTTCTCTTCCGAGAAACTTCCTGGACGGCTATTGATTTTCATCCTACACTCTTAAGCGAGAGGCAATGAATGTTAATCTCATTTCCACGAATGAAATGACGTCTTTCCACGGGACAGTATCGTTTCCATCTTCCAGCATTACAGGGCAGATGTTTTTCAGCATAGTCTAAATGCGCGAGCGACTATAAAATGAAAGGGAAAAATTATTCTCAGGTCTGATCTTTTGATCTGCGTTTGTCCATGAAACAAAGAAGGCCAATAATAATGAGGATGAACAATATTACTACGCGGAAAAGAGAATAATAGGTGCATTAAAGGTCAGACGGTATTTGATCCAAATTTCTACTAAGTGGCTATTGATCCGAGTCCCTTGAGGATGTGGTTGAATAAGGAGATAAATTACTCTCGGACGGCCATCAAAGACTATCAGGTTAATGGAGCCAGTCACATTTCCTCCAAGGCTCTTCCGTTACTCTGACAGATTTTTCAGTTGCTTGCTGAAGCTAATCCTTGTGTGCTTGTTTGTGGCGTTTATTCAAGTGAACAATTTTATGTCAAGGCCAAGAATGTGAGTTTCAGTCATATACATTAATGCACGTTCAGAGCGTCAGGTCTTGAATGTTGGAAAACGAAAATGCTGTCAGATCTGGAATGTAGCAAAATGGAAATGCTGTCAGATCTGGAATGCTGGAATACGGAAATGCTGGCAGATCTGGAATACTGGAAAACGGAAATACTGTCGGATCTGGAATGTAGCAAAACGGAAATGTTGTCAGATCTGGAATGCTGGCAGGTCTGGAATGCTGGAAAAGATCTAGCAAAGCGGAAATGTTGTCAGATCTGGAATGTTTGAAAACGAAAATGATGACAGATCAGAATCTGGAATGGATGCTGAAAACGGAATTCAAATGTGGAATGTTTGAAAACGAAAATGATGACAGGTCTGGAATGCTGGAAATCAGAAATGCTGTCAGAGATGGAATGCTGAAAAACGGAAATGCTCTCAAATGTTTGGAAAAATGACAGGTCTGGAATGAAAATCAGAAATACTCAGAGATGGAATGCTGATCTGGAATGTTTGAAAACGAAAATGATGACAGGTCTGGAAACCTGGGAGATGCTGTCAGAGATGGAATCTTGAATGCTGGAAAACCGAAATGCTGTTGATCTGGAATCTGGAAAATGCTGGAATGTTGGAAACGGAAATGATAATCAGATCTGGAATGCTGAAATACGGAAATGCTGGCAGATCTGGAATGCTGGAAAACGGAAATACAGTCAGATCTGGAATGCTGGAAAACGGAAATGTTGTCAGACCTGGAAAGCTGGAAAACGGAAATGCTGTCAGATCTGAAATGGCCCCTATGCGTGGAATGCTGGGAAATGGAAACGTGTGTCACATGGAACGACGCCATTGCTTTCGTAGAAACGAGAGTAACATTCATTACCTCTTGCTTACGAGTGTAGGATAAAAATCGATAACAGTTCAGGAAATTTCACGGGAGAGAAATGATTTGGGTCATCGCCGAGTTAGGCTTTTGACGTCAACCTAACGGTCATATCTCATTCAGTAATATCGTCGAATGCCATTTTATCAATAAGCCCTTGATGGATGATCGGATCAAATTTCACCTCCGGTCCAGCCAGGGCTCTTATTATTAAATAATGTTAACAACCACACTTAACTTTTATTTTGGTTATATCGGATTCCGTGTCATTTACCCCTTTTCGTGCTGAAATTTCTCGTTTTTTATATTTAAATTGCATTCTTGACATATCTCGGTAATATTTTTTCAGTGAGATGAAAATAACTTAAAATATCACTGAATATAAACTGTAAATATGAACAGATTTTGGTTGCAATATTAGATATTAACAAAAACAAATAAAAAATGCACCGAAATTTCTTCGGCGCAATCGAGCTTTCTGTACAGCCGCTACAGTGGATTTATCTTTCGGTGGTCTCGGTATAATGTATGAGCCGCGGCCCATGAAACTTTAACCACAGCCCGGTGGTGGCCTATCCTATATAGTTGCTATCAGCACGATTATGGCTAACTTAAACCTTAAATAAAATAAAACTACTGAGGCTAGAGGGCTGCAATTTGGTATGTTTGATTATTGGAGGGTGGATGATCAACATATCAATTTGCAGCCCTCTAGCCTCAGTAAATTTTAAGATCTGTGGGTGGTGAGAAAAAGTGCGGACAGACAGACAAAGCCGGCACAATGGTTTTCTTTTACAGAAAGCTAAAAGGACATTTGCACATGTTTTCTAACATGTTCTAATGACCATTTATTTGCATAACAGCATCATGTTTCTACTGAACAGAGTTCTAATAAGTTTCAGCATTTCCTGAAATGAGACTCAGTACGTCTGGTTTTGTCTTTTATTTTTCAAAAGGGGCCAGTGTAGATCAACTAAAAATGATGATAATGACAGAAATGGAGGCTGGAACTGCATCCACTTCAAGACAAAGAAATGATTGAGAACACTGGTTGGAGATTAGATTTGATAGTTTAGATATCAGTCTTCTGGTCAGTTAAAGATTTTTTCCTATTTTCCTTATTCAAAACAGTCATTTTTACCTTCATTCCACCCTTTATCTTAAGTGTTTTTGCTTCATCTATGATTCTCTATTCAACATTGTGACATTTCGATTCCTATTTCGAGCACGAGTCAGAATTTCAGCTCCTTAAACTGGAATGAAGAAGAAGGTGGTAATTTGACCTGAAATGTTAAATGAAGCGGATGAATTCGAGACAAACGTATTATCAAACAATCTTCTAAAGATGACGTAGTGAATCTCACCCAAGTGACAACATCTCTTTACAAAGGCGTTGCTAGGAGACCTTTGTCGCTTTGAAGTCATTCCCTTCTCAAGGAGACCTCCTCACTACATTAATTACATTCATGTTGTGAGTTGTATCTATCGGGAGACAGTTACCAGTGTTCTCTATATGGTGTCTCATTAAGAGGTGTTTGTATCCTTGAAATATATATAGCTTTAGGATTGATATTAAAGCTAACCTCTGCACGAACTGCAGAGAAGAAAAGTTCTATACAGTCTTATCTTAACATGTACATCAAAAGATATTTCAAAGGTGCATCTTTGCAGGCAACATAGTTCTGAAAGATGTTTATTACTAATTAAATGTTCAGTAAAAGGCCTAAAAATACTGTTTTTCAAGGCATGTTCTTGCAGTGAGACACCTTCCATGTTCATTTGTTAGGCCTAGGAGACAACCTTGAGCTTTCTTGTAAATTGACAGCCATCTCTCAGAGTTAGATTCTTGCCCTAGAGGGTTCTTTGTATTCATAATATCATATAATCTGTCAAATAGTCTCAGAAATTCTACAGTAAATTAAGGTCATCATTAGTGTATTCGGTCCTACTTTGGCTTGTTATCTACGTGTCACCTACCCGAAGTGCTAGTACTAAACACCTTATGGTAAATGTAAAGTAGAAGGCCGGACGAAGATATCGTTTATTACAATAATTTGTCGACCACACAATATAGAAATGGGTGTATATAATACTTTGATCCCCAAGGGGCTAGTTACTAAACACGGCGTCCCAAGGAGCTTCCGCCATGTTTAGTACCAGCACCTCGAAGTAGGTGACGCGTAGATAACAAGCCAAAGTAGCACCGAGTATTCAAAGGCAACGTCTTGTAGGCAGACCGACAACAGATAGGCTGGCAAAGTAATTTCTTTGCATTCTAAGGCTTTGGAATGATTCGTTAGAGAGAATCGTTGGATAAGGATTACCATAAGGAAGTGATTTTTAGTTATTTTCAATTAAATTGTTCCTAAAATGGCACGGGCACAATAAAGATACCTGATGTACCAATAGGCATAGATCTAGCGTTTGTTAGGCCTAGGCCTATTGTTGTTACCATTCTTAAAGGGTATATTTTTTTAACCCCGGCATGATGATTCGATAACCTTTACAGTAGATGAATAATCCTTATGTATTCTAAACTGAGTTGCACTTAGAATAAAGTTTAAATGATATAGCACATCACCAAATGAGCAGCCTAGTTATGAGTAGTTTGAGGACATACGTGTAGCCTAGGCTACCAAACTTCATTTCTTGCCACGATCAATCTATGAGATATATCGCTTGATGGAAACATAAATGAAACCAGGATTTGTTACACATAAAAATACAGGTATTTTGACTTCGAATCGGTTTTTTACGTCGTCCTGAAATGCTCTCACCGAGTGTGACGCTTCGGAGTTCCGTTGAGAAACTACGTTCGATAAAATGCTGCCTTTACTTATCCAGAACTTGAAAATTGATGGCATATACTATTCTAAGGGCTACCTGCTGCAAAGAATTAGCAATGACTGACAAAATACAGAAGGCGTCTTAATGCAGCACTGAACATGTTTTACAGACGAGCCTAGTTGACACAACCAGTAACCTATAGGCCTAGTCATACTTACTACTAAGCATTTTCAGTAATAGAGCAAGATTATTTTATTTAATATTATATGCCATATATAAAATGGATAATTTTCTGGGTTCAAAACTGAAATCGCCACTGTACTTATGTGGTACAATAATATGAAAAATAAGGCATCTTGACAGAGTGAGAGTGTAGGAGGATATCTACTGATAACATCACAATTCTCTGACGCAAATTCATGGGTAAATAAGACTCAGTATACTTTGCTTACCTGTGTAATGTTATTCCATTTCCTCTCGAAGCCTTCCTGCGTCCATTTCGGCAAATATTAAATGCACACGGAGATGTACGAACGAGAAAAATCACCGGACACACCAATCACTTGTTCAATTTCCGCGGTTCGCCGGTGTACTGCGTGAAGGTGTAAGCAGCGCCGCTCTGGTGGCGGACCAGCAAACTACGTAGTACCTGTTTACGAGCAATATCCACAGTTATTGTTGGCCCTCATTGCTATGATACAGTAGTTAGGTCTGATTTTGCACGATAAATATATATATATATATATATATATATATATATATATATATATATATATATATATATATATAGGTAGACAGATATCTCATTCATCACCCCTCTTTGCTCTGCTCACAAAGCAAAAAGACCGAAGTAAACATGGCACTCACAGCTATGGACACTTAACAGTATCCAGATAACTTACTCGGATGCTGGTTAGTTTTCCTTGAGGGATTTGTACTCAGTATACAATACAGTTAGCAGCGGCAGACAAATAAATCTAATCCTTCGGGCCAGCTCCAGGAGAGCTGTTAATCAGCTCAGTGGTCTGGTTAAACTAAGATATACTTAACTTTGACTTTTAAATGCAAATGAAATATAGAAGTGATGTTGCTGTCCATTTGACATCCTATCAAATGAATTACACCTGAATATATATATATACACACACACACACACACACACACACACACACACACACACACACACATATATATATATATATATATATATATATATATATATATATATATATATATATATAATATATATATATTACACCGGTTTTCAGGACATCCTTTGGGATGAGAGGGCTAGATCCATGCCCTTTTACTTTACACCTTGGCTATAACCCACAAGTGTAACTAGTGTAGTAGGTATAATAGTCACTGCTCTTCTTACTACTTAGGTAAGAAGATTAATCCTCTGGCTGCGTGAGATTCGTATTTTGCAACATAATAACATATTCCGTTGGCTGGGAAAATAGCATTTTATCAACTCTAGTCAGAAAACGCTTCATAATCCCCGCGAAGTGCCCTGACACCTGTCACCTAAAAGAGCCGAGGATAACATTGAACGTCCAGTAGCTGCTGCCATCTAGTGGCAACAAGCGAGTGCAAATCCAAAACAAAACACAGCTGATCACCGATCAGTCATTCAGTTTCAGGGAATTCAGGAATTTCAAATTTTCAGGTAGTGTAGGCTGGCAGCCTGCCGGATTGGTTCAGCAGGTTCGTATCTGCAATTTTGGCCTTCATGCCAATATACAACGTTTAAATGGAATGTTTTTTGTTTATTTATGGTTTTATCTTATCACATATATACTATATATATATATATATATATATATATATATATATATATATATATAAATCTTATAAATATTCTAAAAGATCAAGGTCTTTTATTTGCACTTACTAGCCTAGCACATGTCTTTCCCAGTATAAAGTTGGCCTGTAGCCAATATATTATTATGAGGTTGATTCCCAGGATTTTGACCAACAGTAATTCCTGGCATTTTGATTTCCATAAGAAAAGTAGCCTACGTCTCCTTTGTAGGAAATGTTTTTGAAGCTATAAAGGAAAACCTTACCTACCTATCCTGATTCTCTCTCTCTCTCTCTCTCTCTCTCTCTCTCTCTCTCTCTCTCTCTCTCTCTCTCTCTCTCTCTCTTTAAATTAATATGACTTAGGCTGCAGAAATGTTTGTGGGCTAATGTATACTGCAACTTAGTGGTGTATTGGGAATCAGTAACCTAATCTAGGGTTTGTTGTGTAGTAGTAAAATCTTGACAGCAGCCTGCTAGGAAACTTCAAATGCAGCATCTCAGACTTAGATTTTCTAGTTATTGTGCATTAGAAAAGAGTTAGCTAGCTTATGTTTGTTTGCTGAGTTGCTAGAATTTTGGTATCCTAGACCAGACTTTTTTGTGGGATAAGCTAACTTACCAAAACCTGCCTACCTAACCTACTCTGCTATTTTAAAGTTGAGGTGATAAAAAATAAAGTCTGCATTTGATATTTCTTTTATTATTTTACCTGTTTCTGAAGAACAACATTTTGAAAAATGCAAAAATTCCCAATGGTAAATTCTTATTTCTGTATGAATTAATTTCAATATAATTATTATTATTATTTCAGTAAATTACATATAATCATTTTGAACCTTATTCACTGTATGTTAAACTAAAAGATTTTCCTGAATTTGAGAATTTTTTAACTGTTTAAAAATTTTCATCGTAAAATGACCCATAATCACCATTAAATAACAATTTTCAGGCATAATATGTTTACATCTCAATGGAAATGTACTTTCCTACTCCACAGAGTATATGGGTAAGTGGGTGGTCAAGAACTAGTATTCTAAGCTGGACAATTGTAATGATCCTTTTGGCCTTACCCTAACGTTTGTCAAAGGAAATGAACAGGAATTTATTATTATTAGTTAATATTATTATTGTTTTTATTGTTATATATATATTATATATGTAATATATATACACATATATATATATATATATATATTATATATATATATATATATATATATATATATATATATATGTATATATACATATATATATATATATATATATATATATATATATATATATATATATATATATATATATATATACATACATACATAAAACAACAACAGCAACAACAACATCAATATAATAATAATAATAATAATAATAATATAGTAATAATAATAATAATAATAATAATAATAATAATAATAATAATAATAATAATAAAGTTCCTCTTCATTTTCATTGACAAACGTTAGGTAAGGCTAAAAAGATCATTATAATTGTCCAGCTTAGAATATCAGTTTTTGACCACCAATTTATATATATATATATATATATATATATATATATATATATATATATATATATATATATATATATATATATATAGTTGTGATTATGGTCGCTCATTGTGATGGAGATATGGACGATCACTAGGGATAATTACTCATAATATCTTCTTACATCTGAGGCTTACGATTAGCTTGCTGGTCACGAAATGCACTAGGCGATGATTTAGCTGTTATATAAGTCGAGGTGGGGTAAATCTGACACGTGGAAAACTAGATTCCATTGATGCTTAGCCATCACTTAAGGTTCTTTGCAGCGTCCCTTAGGGCCCTAGCTGCAACCCCTTTCTGTCCTTTTACTATACCTCCTTTCATATTCTCTTTCTTCCATCTTTCATAGTGCAACTCCGAGGTTTTCCTCCTGTTACACCTTTCAAACTTACCTACTGTGACTGGGTGCTTTAAGCATTGATTAGCGGATTCATTTGGGTTCAACGATGTCCACCAACCTCGACAAAATGAAAGCCGAAGGTTTCCCTTCGAACGAAAGAAGGGAAATTAATATGGACGTATCTTAAACCAACAAGAATGACGAAAAAAAAAAAATTAAATAAAAACTCCTTTTGGCATCGTCAAGAAGACGTCTTTCAAACGACGGAACCTTTTACGATCCCGAAACAAGAGGAAGGAGGACCGCTCTTGAAAGGGGACGGTCCCGAAGAGAGATGCATTATGCGGCCGCAAGGAGTTTGACATCAGACATCAAAAGTTTTATCGTCGTTTGATGTATAAAGACTTCGAG
Organism: Macrobrachium rosenbergii; assembly: GCF_040412425.1. NCBI lineage: Eukaryota > Metazoa > Arthropoda > Malacostraca > Decapoda > Palaemonidae > Macrobrachium > Macrobrachium rosenbergii. Next base: position 6,759,563 of record NC_089769.1, on the reverse strand, counting down.
ATTATGACGTTGCTCTTGCCTTCGTCTCGAAGGAGGGAGTCCTGTTCAACTTTTGATGGACACCCGAGAGACTTTATTAGACTTTTTGACATTTAAGGACGTCCGCTTATTAGGTTCTCGAGTCCTTATGAGGTAGAGGAGATGACATGTTCGCTATAATGAAACACCCCCCCATTACTTAGAGGTCTTTGCAGCGTCGCTTCGGCACCTAGCTGCAACCCTCTTTCGTTCCTTTTACTGTACCTCCTTTTATATTCTCTTTCTTCCATCTTATCTTCCACTCTTTCTTAACAATTGATTCTTAGTGCAACTGCTTTGAGGTTTTCCTCCTGTTACACCTTTCAGACCTTTTATCATTCCATTCCTGAATGACAGGTATGAAAAGTTATATTCCATTCCATTCCAGACTTGAAAAGTTTTGCCTTAGTTTTACCAGACCACTGAGCTGATTAACAGCTCTCCTAGGGCTGGCCCGAAGGATTAGACTTATTTTACGTGGCTAAGAACCATTTTGGTTACTTAGCAACGGGACCTACAGCTTATTGTGGAATCCGAACCACATTATAGCGAGAAATGGATTTCTGTCACCAGAAATAAATTCCTCTAACTCTTCATCAGCCAGCCGGAGACTCAAACTCGGGCCTAGCGAGTGCTAGTTCACAACTCTACCAACTCGCCCAATGAAGAGCAAGGAATGAAACAATTACCATGACTCCAATATTAGCATCGAATACAGGCCAAGCGCTGGGACCTATAGGTCATTCAGCTCTGGAAGGGAAATTTACAGTAAGAGGAAAACCTTGCAATTGCACTATGACTCAGTTGTTAGGAGAGGTTGGAAAGTAAGATGGAAGAAAGAATATGAAAGGAGGTACAGTAAAAGGAACGGAAAGGGGTTGCAGCTGGGGGCAGAAGGCACGCTTCCAAGAACCTTAAGTAATGCCTACAGTGTATTGCATGAGGAGCACTGACGAGCACTATCCCCCTATGGGGGCCTATCATTTGGGATTGGAGTTGTTAATTAATCATTATCTCTGTACTCCCACTTGCATCATGTACAATAATTAAGGAAATAGACTCTTAAGTCATAAACAATCAATGTATTTTATGACATTGCAGTTCCAAAAGTCTTATTGTTGTTGGTCAATGCCCACCAGTCGACCCAGAGGTGAATAGGTTCTAGTTGAGTGTCAAAGAAAAAGCCATGGGGCCGGCAGTCTCATTCTAAAAGCATGATGATGATGATATATATATATATATATATATATATATATATATATATATATATATATATATATATATATATATTAATAAAAGAATGATGAAATTTGAGATAAAGAATATACATAAGCCATAATTAGAACTGCCGATCAGATATAGGCATTACATGACATTCGGGAGATTTCCGAATCACCTGAACATTGCAAATAATTTTTCATTCGCTTAAAGGAGTGACACATTTTAACTGATTAAAGTAAACTGCTGCTATGTGGCTAAGTTCAACCGAGATTTTGATCAGTTGGTCTTTTGATCAAATGGTCGACGTTTCATGTAATTTTTCTCTTCAATTAGCTGATAAGTCGTCAAAGAAATATATTTTAAAATATAAGTTAATATATAGAAGCGTATGTCTATCCATTTGGAGCTGTTTCTGATATCCTGTCTCTCAAATGAATTACATTTTTTACGTTTTTAGCAAATCTTTAGGGATGAGAGTGCAAGATCCATTTCCTTTTACGCCTTGGCTATGACTCACACCAGTCACTAGCGTATTAAGTATAGGCCTAATAGTCACTGCACTTCTAACTATTTAGGGAAGAAGATTAAACGTCTACCTGCGTAATATTGGCATTTTTGCAAAAATAGTCTTGTATCAACTACATTCAATAAGAGTTTCATACTTCCCGCTAAGTCTTCCACATCCAAGATTCGAGAAAGAATTTGCAGTCCAGTAGCTGCTGCCATCTAGTGATACACAAGAGAACGCAAAGTCAAAACAAAACACAGGTACATAGTTGATCAGCCAACCTTGGGTTTTGCAATGCTGGACTTTAATTTTAGCCTTTATGCCAACATGTTTGCTTTAAAAATAAGGTTACTTTTGTTTATTCATAGTTTCAGTTATATATAAATGCACATACTCAATATGGGGATGAATAAATGTCACAATCAAAAAAAGTATTCTGAAGTGATCGAGTTATCCCATTTGCACTTATGGGCTAGCACATCCCATTTATGATAGAAGTTGGCCTGTAGACTGTAACCCATAATAGTATGTGGCCAGTTCCCAGGATTTTGGCCATCAGTAGATCCTGGCAAGTATTTTGATTTAGCAATGAAAGATTTTAAGGGGCATATTTTCACAAGACAAGTATTTTTTGTGTTTGTATGAAGAGCTTACGGAAGCTTTGAAGGCAACTCTCTCTCTCTCTCTCTCTCTCTCTCTCTCTCTCTCTCTCTCTCTCTCTCTCTCTCTCTCTCTCTCTCTCTCTCTCTAATATGACTAAGACTGCAGAACTGGCTATGTGCTGACATATGCTATAACTTGTGGTAAATTAAGATACTGTGTCCTAACTATGGTTTTTTGTTAAGTAGTCAAACAAATACAGTAGTTTACCAGGACGATTCTAGATATTGTATCCTAACCTAGGCTTTTCTTATTAGGGAGACAAATAGATATTGTACTTTCGAATAAAGTTAGCCTAGTTCGTGTGTTTTTCCATTTGTTTGTTTTTAGGGTGCTGGAATTATGTTATCCTAGCCTAAACTTCTTGTAGGATAGGCCAGCCCACTGAAACCAGGAAGGGTGCCTAACCTAATCTCTCTCTCTCTCTCTCTCTTTATATCTATATATATATATATATATATATATATATATATATATATATATATATATATATATATATATATATATATATATATATATATATATATATATATATATATATATATATTTATATATATATGAATGATTATATGATAGCACATACTGTAGTTGCTGAGTGGTGACTGAGTAACAGTAATCTAGCCTTGGCATTTTTGTTTAGTAGTGGCAAAGGTACAGTAAAAATGAATTGAATATTATGGAAATGCGAAGGGAGTTTGTTTTGCTTCCCAGAATTTTATTTTTTTCAGTTAAGGTAAAAAAAATAAAGGCAGCCTCTGCCATTCCTTTTAGGATTTTATATGTTTCCGAAGAAAAAAAAATTCTAAAGTTTGCAAAAAATATCCAGTGATAATTACTTATTTCTTTTGCAACAAACATTCAATGCATATCATTGTTTTAGTAAAATATAATCATTATGAACCTATTCCATGGCACTGATCACTCACTAATTTCCAGAAATTCAAGAAAAAAATTTTAAAAATTCAAATAAAAACTGCACAAGAACACCATTCAATGAAAATGTTGATCCATAATATGATTTTATCTGGAAAGGAATTGCCTAACCAACTTCACAGAAAATATGAAAAAGATACTCAGCGTTTTTATTTTTTTTTCAAGTAAATTGACGTTTTTCCGTGACTTAATGCATCCTCAGCATACCGTAGCTAAACCATTGCTCAGTGGCTCAAGAACTAGTGACCCAAGCTAGATAAAAATACTGAATGTTTTGACTTTACTTAAACATTTATCATATTCAACAAACAGGAGTCAGTTATTATTATTATTATTATTGTTGATGTTGTTGTTGGTGAGGTAAAGAATCTTGGGCCTTGGCTGCAACTCCTTTCGTTCCTTTTACTGTACCTCCGTTTATATTATCTTTTTTTTCCATCTTACCATCCACCCCTCCTGTTACACCTTTCAAATCTACCTACTCTCAATCTCCTTTCTAACGCTGAATGACCTCATAGGTCCCAGTGCTTGGCCTTTGACCCAAACTCTATATTCCATTCCATTTTTTTATTTTATGCATTCAACCGTTGAGGGTCTGAGTACTTCGTATTTTACTCAAGGTTAACTTTCTTTCACATTTTACTTAGAACATCAATGATTTTATTCCTTCAGAGAACATCATTCCATTTATTACCCTCTGGCCGTCATTCCATCTTTCTCTCTCTCTCTCTCTCTCTCTCTCTCTCTCTCTCTCTCTCTCTCTCTCTCTCTCTCTCTTCCCTTTTTGCGGTCCGTCCATCTGGAAATGCAATACGTGGCGTGATTACTGTCGTCTTTGTCTTCATTAAGGTTGGGATCTGATACGGTCGTTCCAGCATTGTTGACTGGAAATGCTCTTACTGTATATCGCATTACAGTTTCAAAATCGTGCTGGAAAAAATGGGGGACGGTTTCCCCTTCTGAACTGGGCTGGAATCCAGCCGTGCGTTTGTATCTTCGTTACGAATAAGACCCGTAGGGGGTAAGTGCTGTCAGTGCACCTCATGCGGTGCAGTGTAGGCATCGCTCAGGTTCTTTGCGGCGTCCCTCAGGGCCGTAGCTGCAACCCCTTTCATTTCTTTTGCCGTTCACGTTCTTCTTCCATCTTATTTTCCACCCTTTCCTAACAGTTGTTTTATAGTGCAACTGCTTTGAGGTTTTCCTCCTGTTAAATCTTTCAAACCTTTTACTGTCAGTTTCCGTTTCAGCGCTGATTGATCTCATAGGTGCCAGCTCTTGGCCTTTGGCCTAAATTCTATATTATATTCTATTCTAATTTTCCTTTACCGTAATTCCACAAGAAATAAGAAAAACACGCATCATTGTCTAAATAATGATAATCAAAAGCAAGTAAAAAAATGCGCCGAAGTTTTTTTCGCTCAATCGAGTTTTCTGTACAGCCGCTACATCGTATAATCAAGGCCACCGAAAATAGATCTATCTTTCGGTGGTCTCGGTATAATGCTGTACGAGCCGCGGCTCATGAAACTTTAACCATGGCCCGGTGGTGGCCTGTCCTATATCGTTGCCAGAAGCTCGATTATGGCTAAATTTAACTTTAAATAAAATAAAAACTACTGAGGCTAGAGGGCTGCAATTTGGTATGTTTGATGATTTGAGGGTGGATGATCAACATACCAATTTGCAGCCCTCTAGCCTCAGCAGTTTTTAAGATCTGAGGGCGGGCAGGAAAAGTGCGGACAGGAAAAGTGCGGACGGGAAAAGTGCGGACGGGAAAAGTGCGGACAGAAAAAAGTGCAGACAGAAAACAGTGCTGACAGAAAAAAGTGTGGACAGAAAAAAGTGCGGACAGAAAAAGTGCTGACAAGCAGAAAAAAGTGCGGAGAGAAACAAATGCAGACAGAAAAAGTGCGGACAGAAAAAGTGCTGACAAGCAGAAAAAAGTGCGGAGAGAAACAAATGCAGACAGAAAAAAGTGCGGACAGAAAAAGTGCTGACAAGCAGAAAAAAGTGCGGAGAGAAACAAATGCAGACAGAAAAAAATGCGGACAGTAAAAAGTGCGGACAGAAAAAGTGCGGACAGGTAGAAAAAAATGCGACAGAAAAAGTGCGGACTGGCAGAAAAAAGTGCGGACATAAAAAAGTGCGGACGGCCAAAAAAGCCGGCACAACAGTTTTCTTTTACAGAAAACTAAAAGGAATCCAAAAATTCTGATTAAAAACGTATTTTCAAAATGATCGTGATCACTGACCAGTTATACTCCGGACGTACTGAGTTGATATTATGTTTGTCAGTATGTGCGTAATGTCGAGAGCGAAATTGGCGAACTGGTGTTTTACAGAACGAATGTAATTACAGGGCAATTATGTAATGGCTATTTAAATGCCCTGGTGGTCATACATGATGTGGCTATTAGCTAATTATTTCAGAATGTTGGGCCATGTTTGCATCACACGTACCCTGACGTAATTTTATTTTACGAAATGTTACTGCGCGCTGAATGATATATATGTAGGCTATATTATATATATATATATATATATATATATATATATATATATATATATATATATGCAATTACATATATTATATATAAATGTTTAATAATCATCATTTATGCGCCATTTTCTATTATTATATATGTCATATACTTGTTCACAAGTATATGACATGTTTCAGTTATGTATGATTTGAGTGTTCATTTCTTGCAAATATGTATAAGATGTTTTACTTATAACTGAGTTTATTAAAAAAAAAAAGCATAAAACTGAACACATTAGCACAGAGAGGTCCTTTATTTATGTAAGTGTCGCGCCGATACGTATCATCATTTGCACGGAGACTTGCAGCGGACCCTCTTTTCCATTACCAGTACCTTGGCCTTGGACGTCATGAGTGAGACAAGTAAAAACAATAGCAGTAAAGATAAGAAGAAGAAGAAGAAGAAACTCTCCGATTTACCAAAACAAGAGAGAAACGAAATTTGTCAAACCTAAGACGACGTGAAACCGGATATCCATTCCGCGCCTTTTTCAACAGGCTCACCCTTTCTTTGTTAATAGGCCTATAAAAAAAAACTACACTAATTGACGCTTTGAAACAAATGCATCTATCACGAACAGACACAGTTACAGTGAAATCGGGTAAAAAAAAGTGAAGTAGTACAATGGAGATACTCAGGTGCAATCCAGGCGTGATCTCTTTGTGCAAAGGTAAAAGTCCGTAACTGTTAACTGCATTGTGCGTTGAATAGAAATCCCTAGACTCAGGAAAACTAACCAGAATCCGAGTAAGTTATCTGGAATGCCTCCAGTGTCCGTATGTGTGAATGTCACATTTATTGTGGTATTTATTTGCTCTGTGAGCTGAGCAATGAGGGGAGACGAACGGGATCTTTCCTAGATAGCGGCCCCCACCCCCGCCCCCACGGGTTTTAACCCGGTATGTATCCACCTTTGCGGCGTGCTTAGTACAAGCCGGTTGGGGATGACCGTAAAAACATAAACAAAACACTGCCGTAGGGGGGTAGCGCCGTCAGTGCACCTCATGCCTGCGTTACTTAAGGTTCTTTGCAGCGTGCCTTCAGCCTCCAGCTGCAACCCCTTTCGTTCCTTTACTTTACCTCCTTTCATATTCTCTCTCTTCCATCTCACTTTCCACCCTCTCCCAACAATTGATTCATAGTGCAACTGTAAAGTTTTCCTTCTGTTCCACCTTTCAAACCTTTTACTGTCAATTTCTCTTTCAGCGCCGAATGACCTCATAGGATCCAGTGCTTGGCCCTAGGCCTAAATTCTATATTCAGTTCAATAAACAAAAGACTATAAATATAAAGATAATTACCCCCAAGAAATATTAGTCCCAGATAGCAACCCACGAAAACCCTTGGGGGTCGCTATCTAGGAAAGATCCGATGAACGAAATATACCCTGATGATATATGCATATATACATAGGCCTATCATGTATTTATTTTTTTATTAATTTATATATTTGTAGGCCAGCTCTCTCTATTTTTATAGAGACTGTCCACACTCAATCTTCAGACATTTAATTCATATCTTGGGTCAAGACAAGCACAACTGTTATAAGGGGTATATGCCCAACCTACTTAAAACCTTTATGTATAATAGGCTACGTTCTATCACTGAATAATGAGGATGTATATTATCACTACATTGAAAAGAGTAAAATCTGCATTAAAGGTCAGGGGTAGGGTATTTGATCCAAATTTCCATCAAGTGGTTATTGATCCGAGCCCACTAAGGATGTGGTTGAATAAGCAGATAAATTACCCACCAAAGGCTGTCAGGTAAATGGAGCCAATCACAGCTCTCATAAGGTTCTTCCGATATTTTTGATGATTTTGTCATTTGCATTGCTAGAGCTAATGCTTGTACGCTTGTCTGTCTCATTGTGTCTGTATTATATTTCTGCATTCTATTAAGAATGACGTGAAATAATGCAGATAAATTATTTAAAACCAAGGACACGAATGTGAGTTCAGTCGTGTTGAACTACGCAAGCGCAATGTCATTGGGTTCCTTAATTTGGATCTTATTCATGTCAGTGTCTCGTCCAAATAAATTTAATTTGACTATACCATATTTTCTTTATGTAGGTCCATCATTCAGTCCATGAGCAACAAGCTTGTGTGTATGCGTGTGAGGTTTTTTCTGATGAGTCTGAAATGTCATGTATTGCCTGTGCAGAAATTTTGCATGACTACTGTATTGTAGTTTGTGCTTCCAATATGGATGGAGGCTACAATGAGGCTTTCAGAAAAAAGTAGCATAACTCGGTATTCTTATGGTTCCACATCAATCTGTACGTGTAGAGTTAAACACGACATACAGTTACTAAGAGTAGCGTTTTTTTTTTTTTATCTTCCAAACTTGCTACGTTAAAAAACAGACTTATCGCAGCATTAAGAATAGGTTAGAACTGGAGGTGTGAGGACTGAGGATAGCAGTACCGTGTAGTACGGTGGTCCACCACCAGGGCGGCGCTGCTGAGTCATGCAGTAGACCAGTAGTACAACCGCGAAGCCGGGAAATTTAACAAGTGTCCAGTGCTTCTAGTGATTTTTTCGTTCTTTATCTTCACAGCGTCACGTTGTGCAGCTGGTAATCGGAGAAATGGACGTAGGAATTCTTCGAGAGGAAGTGGAATAACATCTCAAATGTAAGTAAAGCATATTGAATCGTATATACAAATGAATTTGTGCTGGTCACGGAAATGTGTAGTTGGCTGTTGATAATGCTCTTTCTGTTAACGTCTCTCATGTGTTCATCATATCATTGCAGCACCTAAGTCCAGTAGCGATTTAAGTTTTGAAATTAGAATATAATTCATCTTATATATGCCGCATGATAAAAACAGAAGAGATCTTGCTTGTTATCAACAATGCTTAGGAGTCAATAGGCCTAGGCCTATATGTTACTGGTTGTGTCAACAAGTCTAGTCCTTTAGGACATGTTGCTGTGATGCTTAAGGACGCCTTCTGCATTTTGTCTGTCATTAGGAATTCTCTGCAGCGAATAGGTCTTAGAATTGTCTATTCCATCTATTGTTTAGTTTTAGATCAGTAAAGGTAGCGAGCTTGGTTTCTCAACGAGATTCCGGAGTGTCACTCGGTGAGAGCATTTCAGGACGAGGTGAACAAACCGTAGGGAACAACTTTTATTATTCGATGCAAATTAAGAATGGTTGTATCTTCTATGTAATAAATCTTGGTTTAATTTATATTTTCATCAAGCGATATGTCTCATAGATTGGGTATGGCTAGGAATGAAGTTTGGTAACTTAGGCTAGACCTATGCCGTCAAACTACTCATAGGGAGATGTAGCCTACTCTATCATTTAATCTTTACTCTAAGTGCAAATAATTTCGAATATATAGAAATGATTATGGTAACAGTTATCGAATCATCATGTCCAGGTTAAAAATGTAGCCTTTAAGAATGGTAACAACAATAGGCCTAGGCCTAGTAAACTCTAGAGGGCCTATACCTATTGATGCTGCTGGATTTCTTATTGTTTCGTTCTAAGTAAGACAAAATTACTTCCTAATGGTAGTCCTTGTTTAATGAATCTCTCTAATGAATCGTTCCAGAGCCTTAGAATAGTAAGAAATCACTTGGTTAGCCTTTTATAGTGTCAGTTTGTTTACAAGGTAAGAATATGAAGGGAAAAATCGTACTTAGCCGAACGTATTTTCAGCACAATAGCTAAACACGCTAAACAAAATGCAGTGTGTTAAACGAATGTGATAGACACAGTTGGTTGCAATTGCAGGGTCTCAAATATATATATATATATATATATATATATATATATATATATATATATATATATATATATATATATATATATATTGTCAGTCATTAGAAATCTTTGCAGCGAGTAAGCCTGAGAATACTGTCTATGCCATCAATTTTTCAGTCGTAGATAAGTAAAGGCAGCGTCAGAGTCAGTTGACAAAATGCATTTTATCGAACGTGATTTCGCGATGGAATTCCGAAGTGTCACTATTGTTGAGAGTATTTCAGGACGACGTAAACAAACCGTACAGAAAAACCTTTATAATTCAATTCAAAGTAAAGGCGGTTGTATGTTTCTGTATAATAAATCCCGGTGTGTTTAGGTTTAATCGGGGTATGTGGTTAGGTTTAGTGGGGGTGAGTTTAGGTACATTATGGGTGCGTTTAGGTTTAGTGAGGGTCTTGTTTAGGTTTTGAGAATGCTGTGTGTTTAGGTTTAGTTGGGGTGTGTTTAGGTTTAGTGGATGGTGCATTGAGGTTTAATGGGAGGGTGTTTATGTTTAGTGGAGTATGTACTTAGGTTTGGTGGGAGTGGTGTTTAGGTTGAGGGATGGTTGTGTTTAGGTTTAGTTGGAGTGTGTTTTAGTTTAGTGGCGGTGTGTTTAGGTGTAGTGGGGGATACATTTAGGTTTAGTGGGGGTATTTTTCAATTCAGAGAGGTTTTGGGTTTAGTGCGGGTGTGTTTAGGTTTAGTTGGGGCATGTTTAGGTTTAGTGGGGGTGCATTTAAGTTTTGTGGGTGGTGTGTGTTTACATTTAGTGGGCGGTGTGTTTAGGTTTAGTTGGGGTGTTTTCTGGTTTAGAGAGGGTGTGTTTAGGTTTATTTGGGATGTGTTTAGGTTTAGTGGGGGTGTGTTTTGGTTTATTTGGGATGTGTTTAGGTTTAGTGGAGGTGTGTTTTGGCTTAGTGGGGCTGTGCTTAGGTTTAATGGGAGTGTTTCAGTGCATATGAATGAACTCTTAATTGTCAAGACTGAAAGCAAATCCTTTGTTTTATGGAAGTAAATGTACCGTTTGTTTGTTCTCCGGTGTTTCCATCTTTCTAATCTCATTATCCTAAACTCACGTCACTCTCAAAATAGTGAATGTCCATTGGCATTAAAGGTTAAGAGCTTATTCTACCACAGCGAGTGAAACAGGAATGGAGTTCGTTGGTTTGAGAAAAGCTAATGCGTAAGACACCAGTTTCTTTGGCAATAGTGAAAGGGAAATTAAAGAAGGGGAATGGTGATCTAAACGCCTTCTACTGCCTTGGTTCGAAAATAAATAAGATTCGGGTTACATCACAAACATTCTCTACATTCTTCCTTTCCAAATCTAGCTATTCTTGCTCACAACACTAGCCAGGCTGCTGCTGCTGCTGCAAACAGTGTGTCATTTTCTAGCATCAGGTTTGATACCACTCAGTTTGCTAGGAGTTTTATCTTGGTTACAACTACAATGTGGAATAGTTTGCCCAGCGCAGTTGAGGGATCTTCCGATCTCCGAATGTTTAAGCGATGGGCTAATTCATTCTTGCTCTCTGCTGACGTTTCACGAAGCTCAGATGTGTGGGTTTTATTTTCCATTCCCTCATATTTATTTATTTATCATCCTTCCTATAACTTTCTCTCTCTCTCTCTCTCTCTCTCTCTCTCTCTGCAGGCTGATTTCCCTCTGGAGCCCTCTTGGATTTATATTCTGCTGACTGTCCATTATGGTTTTCAACTGAAGATTTAAAGAAAGAGAGAAAAAGAACATCTCTCACTTTTCCCTCCATGTCGACCTTCTATTGAACTGAACGCTATATATATTCCACAATGGATTATCATCTCTCCTTTTATTATAGCTTTCTTTTTCTCATCGAGGCATCCCAAGATCACAGAGGTACGACGTCCTTGGTGAGTGATTAGAGCACGCTCGCCATTTCAAAATATCTCTGTATTCAGAGATATCTTAGACTAAGAGGAGTATGTGAGAGATGGTTTACTGCAATCCGTCCTGTTTCAAAGACTGCTGATCTTAAGATGACAGCCCTCTGCAATATAATTTCCCATATAGAAGAATAGAGCCAAGGAATAAGATATATATATCGTCAATCTTTTGTGAAGAAAATTCATATAAAAGAGGATTCTGATATCTTCGTTTCTAAAGTGGAAGTTATTGCTGAGCCGCATGATAAAATTCTATTCGAATCAAAGAGAAGAAATTAAATTTAAACGTGCGTAAATGGGCTTACCAAATTGTTCTTTCCTTGAAATTATATAAAAAGTTATATTTAGTTAAAGAATGGGAGAAGGAAGGGTCAAGAAAAATATTTAATGTAGCATCACTCATTGGTTGCGAACATTAAATTCTTATATAAATATTACAACATTAAAAAAATAAACATGTTTAGAACGAAGAAAAATGCTCGTTGTGACCGGAGAACTCTTAATGAAAAAGTACTAAGACCAGATAATAGTAACAAAAATACTGCAGGTTTCTCTGAGTGTGTAATTTAGTAGATGCATTGCAGCTTGAAGGTTCAAAATTTATTCTTTTAATGGTTTAGTAAAACTCCTGGTCCTACAGAACTCTCTCTCTCTCTCTCTCTCTCTCTCTTCCATAACTGGATACTTTATTTGCCTCTCCCTTCAGTCTGTCTGTCTGTCTCTTTCTCTTAGCTAAATGGACATCATCCCTCTTCTTGCGTTTTCTCTAGCTTCTTTCTTAGATATCTGGACATTCTCTCTCTCTCTCTCTCTCTCTCTCTCTCTCTCTCTCTCTCTCTCTCTCTCTCTCTCTCTCTCTCTCTCTCTACTTTTATTTTTTCATCAAAGCCCCCAGTTACTTTGTGAAAACATATATTGAGAACCTTCATTGGGAGCCTTAAATGCACTATAGTCAAGATATTTACCCTTAATGAAGAGAAATTGTTATAAAAGTGCTAAAAAGGATGGTGTCTGGATGAAGGAAAATAACAAAAATAACAGATGAAATATAGTTCAAATCATTTGTGAATAATATTTGGACATTAAACAAAATGAATAAAAACATTCAAGTAAAAAAATTTGGCCAAGAGGGCACTTGGAGAGAGAGAGAGAGAGAGAGAGAGAGAGAGAGAGAGAGAGAAGAGAGAGCGCTATCATCAAATCAGGCTGAAGAGGGTTTTCTAACACCAGACAACTCTCACAGGAGAATCATTATTTCTTATCGATAAAAGAAAGCCTTATAAAGGGACCAAGGTTGACCGAGTTCTTTGAAGTTTGCTTTGCTCTCTCTCTCTCTCTCTCTCTCTCTCTCTACCATCCTTAAGCTCAAAGATATCTTCAGCATCCTGTGGTCAACAGTGATAATTCTGTTATGACTTTGTCTGAGACGTTCAAAAGTGAATGGCGGTCACCATGTTAACTAAAAACAGAATCTATCCGCGCATAAAACAAACAAAAACAAACATGCATATACACATATACTGTATATATATATGTACAGTATATATATATATATATATAATTATGAATGTATTTGTACATATGTATATATATATATATATATACATACTGTATATCTATACAGTAAATATATACATATATATACAAACACACATATATATAAATACATATATATAATTTTCATAAAATTGTCAGATTATGAACTGTATCCTATACAGTAAATATATACATATATTACAAACACACTCATTTATTCCAAAATATCTTCGCAAAGAAACCACTTCCATGAACTTCCCAGCGAACTATTTTGAATTTGCCACATTTTTCACATTTATTCCAAAATATTTACTAAAGAAACACTTCCATAAGACTTTTCCATACTACCAGTTTTTCAGGTTCTTCTTTACCATACAATTTTAGTCTTTACTGTCATCAACTAGTTTTTTACCAGTTTTGTAGGTTCATCTTAATATATATTTATTTGTTCCTTGGGAAATTCGGTTTAGGATCAGAGACCTTCGTAATTTTAGATTAATTTGTAATTTCAGTGTCAATAAAATTGGAAATTTCTGCTCGATTTTTCAAGGCGTTGTTATCATTAATCATATTCCTTATGTTTTCAAACGACTGGGAGACCACTATGCATGGCTCTCGCAGAATAACCAGACCATCCTTTGTGAGAGTTATTTGTCAGTATATGGAATATTACTGATGTACCTGGGGTGGTCTTCCCCCCCCCTACCAACACACGCATACACTCTTTCTCTCACTTTCTCTATCTCACACACACATACGCACTCTCTCTTTCCCCCCCTCTCTCTCTCTCTCACACACATTTACTCTCTCTCTCTCTCTCTCTCTCTCTCTCTCTCTGTGTTTGTCTGTCTGTTTGTCTTACATACGTGCGCTCGCACAAACACACGTAGAAACACATACTGTTCTTCAGACGGTCGAGTAACAAAAAGATATTTTTCGAATCATTTTGATCTTCACTTTTCATAAGAACTGACTCACTGCAACTCGTGAATTAGCCACTTTAGATTTATTCTGTAGATTCCACTCTGGACATCAATCGAAAATTCATCTCCTTGATGTAGTTTTTCCCCATCTCTTTCCCGACCTTGTTTTACAGAGTAACATATCCTTTTGTGTGGCTCTTTGATTGGTGCTCCCTATATTCCCTCCCGAAATTTAGGGATTTCTGCCCTCCCGAAGTTTAGGGATTTCTGTTTTCCCCGCTTGGCATGATTCCACTAATTGCCTTCGTGTAAGAGACGGATTTATTTATGCGGCTTCTAATTACGTTTTGGAATTTTTCACGCTGTTTCTGTAAAAAAAGACAGAGAGAGGTACTGGAACTCTCAGGTATAGAAAAGCAAAAATCAAAATGAGATCATGGTGAATACGCTGTTATGGCTTCAAGCATGTTTGGAAATTACTCTGCAGTTAACGGAGGGATTTTTTACGCCGTGCAAAAAAAAAAAAAAAAGGCAAAAACTGTGCCAAGGATGAGGCTGGCATCAGATGCACCTGTCCCCTAGCTACTCCTACATAAGAAAAGTAACAGACTAAGCCTAATGGAAGTAAACAGGCCTTTTATTCCAGAAGAAAAGGAAAAGGATTAGATCACCTCTCTTGCACAGGCATATCCAGATACCTTTGACGCAACGCGGTAGGAAACTTCACGTGAAGATACTGTGTTGTTAACCAGACAGCTGTATTTCTTTGGAAGATGCATTCCCGTAGAAAGTATAGCAGTCGTTTCACCTCACGCAGCGTATAGGCGTTCCTCAAGGTTCTTTGCAGCGTCCCTTCGGCCCTTAGTTGCACCCCCTCTGATTCCTTTTATTCTACCTCCGTTCATATCATTTTACTCTCAAGTTCCCTTTCAGTGCTGAATGACCT
>NC_089769.1:6717083-6742083 GCF_040412425.1 Macrobrachium rosenbergii | reverse complement strand
ACGAACACATTCTGAAACTACACAAAAACATTTTTGAAGACGAAGAAATATAACCCTATCGTTCCATGAATATATATATATATATATATATATATATATATATATATATATATATATATATATATATATATATATATATATATATATATATATATATAGAGAGAGAGAGAGAGAGAGAGAGAGAGAGAGAGAGAGAGAGAGAGAGAGAGAGAATATTCCAGTGTAAAATATCTATCTGTACCTCACCTCGAGAGCGCAATGAAATCACAATGTCTGCCGTAGAAAAAAAAATGGAAACGATTTTGCCCGATGCTTAATAATTAATACGTTTAATTGCCTTCCATCAATTGGAAATATCGCAAACAGACCTGCTTACCACCTGATTGAATATGCGACAGAGCAGTTCATAATTACAGCTGTTTCGACCGAAAAAAAATAAATGGCTTTTGCTTAATCAGGAATTTCTGATCGCGTTTGGAACAGGAAAGAGCGAAACTCATTATTCACCTGGGGCAGTGATTAAATGACCTGCCTCCACTTTTGACGCACCTGTAACTTTTCATCGGAAATTTAGTCATATATCTGAGCTTGCACTATATCTTTATTATATAAATTTAAAGTGATGAAGCAGCTTTATTTGTTTAGAATTATTTCATGATTATTAATCTCTCTCTCTCTCTCTCTTTTTTTTTAGGAATATATCTAGACAAATATGAAGGACACTTTCCAGTTTATTTGCGAGAGTAAATAATGAATATGTATTTATATATATGGAGTTTATCAAGATTGCATCTTTGTCGGATTGACGTTCGAATAAGCATAAAAGATTATTATTATTATTATTATTATTATTATTATTATTATTATTATTATTATTATTATTATTATTATTATTATTATTATTCATAGATAAACGACTATTCTTATGGAACAAGCCTACAAGGGGGATTGTTTTGGAATACAAGCTTCCAAAGAATATGGTGTTCATCTGGAAGAAGTTACAGAAGATAATAAGAAATACGGAAAGAAGAGATTAGTTATTAAAAAAGGAAAAAAAAAGGAAAATCGACGAATGAAAAATCAGCTGACAAAATATAAGCAAAATTGTTAAAAGAAAAGGTAAACTGTTTTAGGGTAGTAATGCATTGCGCCTCCGCTTGAACTTTTGAGGTTCTAGTTGCAAAACACCCTTAGCAGAGAAAAATGACTTGCCTCTTATTCGAGGTTACAGCGATATTTTTCGGGCAGTTTCTTTCGATAAGATTTTATTTTTAGTAATTTATATGCTTTAAGATTTGCCATAGGTAAAAAGTCCATTACTATATCCGTATTATTTCATGGTAAAAACTATGCAATAATTCCACTTGGGTGTAACACTTGTAAACTCTCAGATCACTGCAAATGACTTGGGCCAAATTACCAGTCATGAAAAATATTTATTTATCGAAATAATAATACAAGAACATTATTTTTTATTTAGAATATATGTTTGCACATTATTTGAGGTTACACATGAAAAAAAATCATATGGTTGAGTAGGATGATGGATTTAATGAGAAGAAGATTGCCCGGAGGTATATAATTTCATTATTGCGTTAAAGCCATACTAAAGCAAGTTTAAGAATGCAATATCATTGTGATCAAGATGAATGAAGGCGATAAGACAGAATTGAGGCTAACTTAGTGGGTGAAGGTCGATCAAAAATAGCCATTTGTCAAAGGTACATAAGAATAAATAGTAATGAAAGCCTCAGGTGTAGGAAAGGGTCTGTATGATTATGGAATGTGTCAGCAAGGAGGAGACCAGCTGAGGTGAAGGTGAAAGTGTAAAAAGAGATGGTGAGGAAGAATTAAAAGAGAAAACAAGAATAAGAAGGCAAAGAGGAGGGTAGAGCAAGAGTGACTGACAATAACATGTTTAGGTGCGAATATATGATCAAGAGACTCTCAGCAAAAACGGGGGGAAGTTAATGCATAGATAATTGCTAATAATGGTGCAGATCATAAAATGAAATAATGTTGTCTGATGAAAATTAGGTTGTGGAGGGAAAGTGGGTTTTTTAAAAGTTAGTTTAATGAAGATGGTAGAAAAAGATCAATATGTAATGTAAGATTGAAAGGGATTAATGGAAATATGTGAAAAATTCTAGAAATATTTGTTAGGAATGTTGACAAAAATGTACAATATTGAAGAATGAAATGATGAGTTCATGCGTTTTCTTATGTGAGGCTGGGTTGTGGTGAATATTGTGCAACACGTGAATGAATAACATTTATACTCTATGTCATAATGCAAATAGACTTACAGACTTGCAACTAAGCATTAAATGATCCCAGATTCATAAGACAATTTTTGTAAACAAGATGATGCCAAAATCATTGTTTTACAAGTTTTTATCGAACATATTAATTCATGCGATTAAACAAATCCCTACAATTGGAAATTCAGCCTTAAACCTTAGCTTATTATTTAACTCAACGGAGCATTTCACTGGGGTCAGTGAAGTACCGAATACGAGATAACTGACAGGTGAAATCAAATGTAAAATTCAGAATTCATAAAGGTCTTAGTAGCTATTATCAATGCCCAAGACCCAAGCACTGACTAATTATTGGAGATACGGCTGACAATGGCTTTCACTCTGCAAGACACTGTGAGACATTCTTGGCTCTGGAAGGCCAATGTAACATGTCTTGCAGATGGGAAAACTTCATGGTATTGATTGTGAGGAGACGAATTGTCCCGTTGTAAACAGCGAAAGGTAAATGGAAGATAGTAGGAAATGTCTTCATATGAAGTAGTCATGTCCAAGGTTAGAAATCAGTGGTGAACATGACATAATCGTGCATTAACATGGAACTAGAGAAAGCTGGCGTTTAAATGAAGAAAGATATGATATTGAGGAAGCTATGAAGGCATTAAGGGCAAGATATTTAACCTTAAATGAGTATTTGATACAAAGCAATAGCTTTGAGAACTATCAAACCTAAAGTTCATTTTTGTCTTTTCGGATAATATGCACGTGAAATTGGGATAGTATTAGAGCATTAAGTAACGTGTTCCCTTATTTTTGTAAAAGTAGGCTAGAAGACGCACTCTGTCATCCACATTCATGCATATAGAAGACAAGCGAAAGGTAGCATTATTCAGTCAAAATATAGACTATCATGGATGTTGAGAGGCCTTGAGATATTGCTGGAAAGGTTTATAAAAAGACTTAAAATTAACTTGACATTTTGAAAACGGCCGTGGAAGCACAACACATACACAGTGCTAGTAAATAGAGCTTCGGAAAATGAATGTCCCTTTTTCGTTCATTCCAGTTTATCGTGAAAGTCGAGGTATTTACAAATGATCGCTTTTACTCTTGAAATAAGGTTTGTTTTCGTCTGAAAGGGAGGGAATAAAGATCTTGCATCGAGACACTGCCTCTGCAAGTTTATAATATAACGTTGAAGGTTTCAAAATGGGAAGCTGCGAAAGTGCAGAATGAAAGTGAAAGAAAAGAAAGTGTAACTCTCAGTAGTGAAGCAGAAGCTATTTAAAAGTTCAATATCTCTCTCTCTTTCTCTCTCTCTCTCCTTCTTTAGGTAAAAGTCTGGAGTACAACGCTGCAAATAGTACAACATTTAAAACTCTATTTTGAAGCCCACGTTCCTCTAAGATGACCAAACCTTACTCGGCCTTTAAGAGTCCAAATTCAGTGAATGATTTTTTATTAACCATATCACATCAACTATTTTTTATTTTGTTCTGGTTCTTTCCTTATGACATAAGCTTTGTTGACGCTGCTGACCTTCTATACAGATTACCTTGAGCTCAGTATCATCTAAGGCTTGGTCGTTTATATGCACAGGTAGCCTCCTGTCCTGGTGAATGTCTCTTCTTGAGGCGACATTGTTTGATCTCGTCGTCCTTCATGGTTCAGCCGACGACCTTGCCCTCGGCTTTCATCCTGGATGTAAACCTTTAGGAACTGTCCGCCCATATTGCTCACAGGCCTTAATCTGTTGCAGATAGCGGAAATGACTTTTTACTCCTATCGCCTCTCATTTTTACTGACAATGCCCTGTGTAGCAAGGGACGAATTCACTTGCAAAAGATGATTTGTTCGAGCGTGATTGCAATGTCGTCCGAAGCCTTGGCACGCAAACCCTTGGCATTTTTAAGGAAAGGAATCATATCAATAACTGTTTTCGTTTGCGATGTCAGTATTTAGAGATTTCTTTTCACGCAGTGAGCGATTTGTTTCAATTATTTAGCAACACAGGCCACAGAGAAAGGAAGTCCTCGCTTCGTCTCAGTTTGCTGGAAAATGTTTGGAAATTCTAGATACCGGTTTTAATTTCCTTTTGTACCATTCGCTTACGACAGAGCAAAAGGGATGTACATCCTTTTACGCCACTCAAGACCGATTTAAACGACAAGGAAAAAGAAGAGAGCTGAGAGAGAAGGACTTGAATCCCAGCACAATTGATAGCCAGGTCTCTTCTTTGCAACAGCTCTCCTTTTCACAACTCGGAATAAGGAAGGAACTGCGAGAGGTATTGAGGAGCTTATATTCAGTTGCATCCGCGAAGACATTTCCCTTCAGTCAGTCAGACATTCTGTCTCTGCTAAACTGGCAGGTTGAGCAATTTAGAGTGTAAATTAAATCGGGTTCGTGGAACTTTGTCATTGTTTGTCTGTCTGTCATCTGATCATCATTACAGTGATGATTAGGAGACAAATCCGGAAGGCATAATGCCTGTTTAAGTGGAAGTTTCTAGCGATCACGATAATTCCCTGCCTCATAAAGATACGGATAATTTTACGTCCTACTTTTACTTGCACTTAATTTTCACTTATGTGAAATTGATCGCGTCTATATATAGTGTATTTTCAGTAGGGTTATTTTTGAATACCGTTTGTGATGGATAAAATGAAAATTTCCTTCAAAGTTATACGAATACAGTTGTATACATTAGTTAACAAACAAATAAACAAATGCTTACAACTCTCTCTCTCTCTCTCTCTCTCTCTCTCTCTCTCTCTCTCTATATATATATATATATATATATATATATATATATAATATATATATATATATATATATATATATATAATATACATACACACACACATATATATATATATATACATACGTACATATTTTTATATGTATATACATACACATATACATGCATAAAATATATATATATATATATATATATATATATATATATATATATATATATATATATATATATATATATATATATATGTAGGGACGGAATAGGGTGTTAATCTTCACGTTGATTCCTTATTCGGCGATTGTCCAAATCGGTGAAGGGCTTCACTAGACCCTCGGAAGCAGCGTGTCAAAACCAGTTAAGATATCTAGCTTCGCTAGATGGAAATTAACAATTAGAATTCAGGTGTTATATGCTTAAATCCCCATTCTTCTCTTTCTTCTTTCTCTCTCTCTCTCTTCTTCTTCTTCTCTCTCTCTCTCTCTCTCTCTCTCGTGGATAGTGGTATCACAACACACGAACTCGAGAACCAGCATTCAACTGTGGAACCGAACGAGGAGGGACGATATGCGAGTGTTGCCTTAAAATCAAGTAAGCTGGGAGTCAAGTACTCAGTTATTATAAGACTTTTTATTCGCATTTGTGTGTGTGTATGTGTATGTTTGAGAGAGAGAGAGAGAGAGAGAGAGAGAGAGAGAGAGAGAGAGAGAGAGAGAGAGAGAGAAGCATCTATTCGACTTGATCCTTCAGCGGTTCTTCAGTACAGTTAATAATTTTCCTTTCTTCCTACGAAAGCAATTATTCTTCCCGATTGGTTTTTCCAATTTTACTAAAATATTTTGTTAACTGGGTTGTTCACCTGCGTGCGCTGTTATACTTCGAGTGTCTGGTTTTGTGTTCGTAAAGCGCTAGAAGACATTTTGTAAACATCCCCACACAATTTTTGTAACATGACCCACATATCTGGCTTAAGGGCTTTGCAGTTTCCTATAAAACATGCAAATCCGTATATATATAAATAGTCAGCTGCCAATTATATCTGCCGAAAATCTGTATTATTATTCATTGTCAGGTATGACATCATGTTCGCAAAGCCTTTAGAAGTTTAAAATCGACTGTAAAACTATAAACTTCAAAATCAAACTCAATAACGAATAATAGTAATAGTGAGTATGAATTTACTGATGCTAGTTTATTTACTTGTCAGTTGGGCTGCCTTTTGATGAGCCACGCTCTCTGTTAAGCACTTCGATCAGAGCAGAACTGATAAAGGAGATATTCTGGCGAATCGGATTAACTGTAGGCGTCACTGATGGCGTTTGTAGTGTCCCTTCGGCCCCTCACTGCACCACTTTTCAGTTTTTTTTACCTCACATCCATTCACCCTTGTTTTCTTCAGCCTTGCTGTTCAATCTCTCTAACTATTGATTCTTAGTACAAATGTTGTTTTTTTTTCCCAGTGCCACCTTTAGATCCTTGTACTTTAAGTCTACTTTATTTTCTGGATCTCTTTACCTCGCTGTCTAACAACTCAAACTCCCTCTTCTCACTGTCAAGCTCTGAATGGCCGAAAGTTCCCCAGGGCTGGCTTGACAGCCTGAATTTCACAAATCAATTCTCGTTATGTTCTGTGACATTTTGCTCAAAGAAGTTTTAGGGAATAAAGTAAGAAATATGTGTATTTTGCAACACTTCATTACTTCTCAACTGAATAATAACAATTGTTATGAAGTCTTATTCACGGTGAAGTGTTCTATTTTTTTTTTCTTTTTTTTGCAAATTATTTTAATTGTTTTTTTGCAATTTTAAGATTCTTCCTTCTATGAGTCAATATTCTGATGTAATCAGGTTGGATTACATCCGTTTCCTTACTTAATGTTTAAGCAGGAAAGGATAATAACTACAAGACATTATGTTGGTTGGTCTCTCTCGGTTCAGGGAATTTATATTACATGAACCATTAAATCTAACCTGATTATACGGCAATAGGGATCTAATTACCTCATTCTAGTTGTTAACTGTAATTAAGAGTCATTTCTAACTAATGAGACTACTAGAAGTACCGTTTTAATAACGAAACTTCGGGGAAATGAGGAACTGAAACGTTGATACCGTGGAGAATTTAATTTAATC
This sequence comes from Macrobrachium rosenbergii, assembly GCF_040412425.1. Taxonomy (NCBI): domain Eukaryota; kingdom Metazoa; phylum Arthropoda; class Malacostraca; order Decapoda; family Palaemonidae; genus Macrobrachium; species Macrobrachium rosenbergii. The sequence goes on along the minus strand of NC_089769.1, from coordinate 6,734,937 downwards.
GTGCAAGACGGTCATTTATCGTACATCTGGCGCGCTAATGTCTTCCCTTCCCGGAAATAATATGGTGTTAATTCGAAGGCCAAGTAATTGATTTGTTTACGAAGCTGACCCTTATCAAGGGAGGTAAGTCGATCTTAATTAAAGAATGGTACTTGATGTTTACTACATTACCGCTCGAAAAAAATTATTAGCATTTTTACTTTATGCATATAAAACGAATGATTTCTTGAACAATAAAAATGTCGGTTTAATGGGTTTAAATTTTTTCTCAGTTTTGAAATGTAAATGTGAAAGAGTGTGAATGTTGTATTGCGTGCTTTCAAGAGTTATTCCAACACAGTTGTCATTTTCCTTTATTATTATTATTATTATTATTATTATTATTATTATTATTATTATTATTATTATTATTATTATTATTATTATTATTATTCAGAAGATGAACCCTATTCATATTGAACAAGCCCACAGGGGCTATTGACTTGAAATTCAAGCTTCCGAAGAATATGACGGTGTTCATTCGAAAGAAGTAACAGAAAGGTTAGGGAAATACAGAAAGATGAGATCAGTTATTAGAAAAACAGATAAATTAACAAACTAATAAATAAATGAAGATGTAGGTGTATTATTAAAATACAAAGAAAATTGTATTAAGGTAGTAATGCACTGCATCTTCGTTTGAGTTCTTGATTTCTATTAAAATTTCTAATTTTTAATGGAAAGCGTATCTTTCGAAGCAGTTCATGATATTAGAGAATATTTGACTTTTGGTGTACGTGTGCCCATAAAGAATCTGGCCCTCAGTACGGCAAGTTCCTAATTGTGACTGAATAAACTTGTATTGCGAGAGATTAGATGCGTAATAAATTTGTGTTGCGAGAGATTAGATGCTTAATAAATTTGTGTTTGAGAGATTAGATGCTAAATGAATTAGAGATTAGATGCTAAATGAATTTGTGTTGCGAGAGAGATTAGATGCCAAATGAGCTTGTGTTATGAGAGATTAGATGCTTAATAAATTTGTTTTATGAGAGATTAGATGATAAAATGAATTTGTGTTGTGAGAGATGCTAAATAAATTTGTGATGTGAGAGATTATATTCTAAATAAATTTGTGCTGTGAGAGATTATATTCTAAATAAATTTGTGCTGTGAGAGATTATATTCTAAATAAATTTGTGTTGCTACAGACTATTTTCCAAATAAATTCGTGTTGCGAGAGATTATTTTCTAAATAAATTTGCGTTGCGAGAGATCATATGCCACTCGGCTTTGCAATAATAGCTCTAGTCGTTTTATGAGGCCTTTCATCCTGATCTATCCGGCAACGAGGCCTCATTACCTCTCACGCGTTTACTCAGTATTTCATTAACAACCTCCACTCGAGGTCCTTTGAGAATCACCCAGCCATCAATTCGTTTCTACTCAAAAAAAAAAAAAAAAGTCTTTTGATGTCATATTCACACTTTTCTCTCATCTCGTATTGTGACTGATAACAACAGTTTATAATAATGAATATAATGAGGACGTCCCCGTCGTTTGTAATATCTGAGTTAGATCATTATATTTTACTGCTAGATTAATCAAATGGAAGAATTCATCTAAAACTTGAACATTGCAATCAGTAATAAAATCAGGCAATTCTTTACTATGATATATATATTGTGTAGTGTTGTGATCATTTGAGAGCAAAGAAATATAGTCTGTCTGTCTGTCTGTCTGTTGCGAGCTCCCTCTTTTTATTGGACAGTTACAAACGATCTCGAAAGGGATCAAAGATCTGTTTAGAGCCTTTTGGAACGTGTTCAGGTCATGACTTTTTAGTTTTCTATAGTTTAGAAAACTACTGTGCCGGCTTTGTCTGTCCTTCCGCACTTTATTCTGTCCGCTCTTTTTTTCTGTCCGCACTTTTTCTGTCCGCCCTCAGATCTTAAAAACTATTGGGGCTAGAGAGCTGCAAATTGGTATGTTGATCATCCACCCTCCAGTCATCAAACTTACCAAATTGCAGCTGTCTAGCCTCAGTAGTTTTCATTTTATTTAAGGCTAAAGTTAGCCATAATCGTGCTTCTGGCAACGATAGAGGATAGGCCACCACCTGGCCGTGGTTAAAATTTCATGGGCCGCAGCTCATACAGCATTATACCTAGACCACCGAAAGATAGATCCACTTTCGGTGGCCTTAATTACACGCTGTGGTGGCTGTACAGAAAACTCGGTTGCGCAGCGCGTTTTTTTAGATGCGTAATAAATTTGTGTTGCGAGAGATTAGATGCTTAATAAATTTGTGTTGCGAGAGATTAGATGCTAAATGAATTTGTGTTGCGAGAGATTAGATGCTAAATGAATTTGTGTTGCGAGAGATTAGATGCCAAATGAGCTTGTGTTGCGAGAGATTAGATGCTTAATAAATTTGTGTTGCGAGAGATTAGATGATAAAATGAATTTGTGTTGCGAGAGATACTAAATAAATTTGTGTTGTGAGAGATTATATTCTAAATAAATTTGTGCTGTGAGAGATTATATTCTAAATAAATTTGTGCTGTGAGAGATTATATTCTAAATAAATTTGTGTTGCTACAGACTATTTTCCAAATAAATTCGTGTTGCGAGAGATTATTTTCTAAATAAATTTGCGTTGCGAGAGATCATATGCCACTCGGCTTTGCAATAATAGCTCTAGTCGTTTTATGAGGCCTTTCATCCTGATCTATCCGGCAACGAGGCCTTCTCACGCGTTTACTCAGTATTTCATTAACAACCTCCACTGAGGTCCTTTGAGAATCACCCAGCCATCAATTCGTTTCTACTCAAAAAAAAAAAAAAAAAAAGTCTTTTGATGTCATATTCACACTTTTCTCTCATCTCGTATTGTGACTGATAACAACAGTTTATAATAATGAATATAATGAGACGTCCCCGTCGTTTGTAATATCTGAGTTAGATCATTATATTTTACTGCTAGATTAATCAAATGGAAGAATTCATCTAAAACTTGAACATTGCAATCAGTAATAAAATCAGGCAATTCTTTACTGTGATATATATATTGTGTAGTGTTGTGATCATTTGAGAGCAAAGAAATATAGTCTGTCTGTCTGTCTGTCTGTTGCGAGCTCCCTCTTTTTATTGGACAGTTACAAACGATCTCGAAAGGGATCAAAGATCTGTTTAGAGCCTTTTGGAACGTGTTCAGGTTGACTTTTAGTTTTCTATAGTTTAGAAAACTACTGTGCCGGCTTTGTCTGTCCTTCCGCACTTTATTCTGTCCGCTCTTTTTCTGTCCGCACTTTTTCTGTCCGCCTCAGATCTTAAAAACTATTGGGGCTAGAGAGCTGCAAAGTATGTTGATCATCCACCCTCCAGTCATCAAACTTACCAAATTGCAGCTGACAGCCTCAATAGTTTTCATTTTATTTAAGGCTAAAGTTAGCCATAATCGTGCTTCTGGAAACGATATAGGATAGGCCACCACCTGGCCGTGGTTAAAATTTCATGGGCCGCAGCTCATACCAGACCACCGAAAGATAGATCCACTTTCGGTGGCCTTAATTACACGCTGTGGTGGCTGTACAGAAAACTCGGTTGCGCAGCGCGTTTTTTACTTGTTTTACGTAATCACTAGGGGTTTCATTAAAGTCTAATAGGCACGACACTGACATGTTAAAGATTCAGACAGCTCCACTGCATCGTTATAATCCAGCTCCCCATTATGAGGTATTCGAAGAAGTTTCAGTCTTTGTAAAATTATGATTTCACTATAAGTTCTCAAGTTTAATCATTCGAAAGCTCATAGGATCGTGAGATAGTTCGAGGTTTTAAAATAAACCTACATTGCAGAATTTCTGGTTTCTCTGAATTGGGTTATTGTACAACTTTCGGTAAGGCTTTGTTTTTGGCTTGTATGTGAATGGATTTTATAGAACTAAATATTTGTTTGTTGAATGTTGCAAAAATGAAATGTATTTTTTTTGCTAGTATAGAATACTTAGAATTTTCTTCTTGGAATTACGTTAAACAAATGGAAAATGCAAAAGGTAACAAAAAAAAGGAAATCTGTAAACATCTGGAAATACCATTACCGTGCGTTTCAGGTGTGAAACACAGTCTGGCCAATTATTACCCGTGGGTACAATTCCGAGCTTGATGAAGACATTTCATTAAATACAATTTACTGTCATGTTTGGAGAAAATGAAAGGTTAGTTGTGCTAGGTGATCTTAACGCAACGAAATTTGGGTGTGGTTTGAGAAGCTAATGAGAGTAACGGTCCTTTGGTATACCAGTCTCCTTTACCCGCTAAACCTAAACCCGACCAGTAGGAAAACCATTACGATGGTATTTTAAAACTTAAGCAACCTTTCATAAGGAACTTTAATGATCTGGTCCTTTGCTTTATTTCAAACTTTCTTTTCAACAATATAGAATATACCTCTTGCTCGGAGAGAGCCTCGTTTTCAAAGAATTCAGGATATCTCGTTTAGAAATAATTATTTTCTTCATCGAAGTTGTCCGTTCGCAGCATCTCAAAGTCATTTAAACTAAGCCTTTCTTTACGTGTCTTGAAAAATTGTGCATATACTTGTATGAATGCGTAATATTTCTATGGAAACTTGTCCTAAGCAGTCTTTAAAACTTACCGCTGTAAGCATGTAAGGAATTTCTAAATTATTACTATTTTCCAAAATGAAGCTGATGGAATTTTCATTCCTTTTATTTTTTGACTTCTCAGCAACTTTGGAAAAAGGACCTTTTCTGAATTGGGTGCTTTAAGTAAAAGAATGTTGTTGAAGTATCTGAATTAAGTAACGTTTTCCAGTTCCACAATAGAATTAATCCCTTTAACGGTCTGGCCTCCAAAGGTCTAGTGGAAATGGGTTATCCATTCACCCCAGCGTCTTTAGAGGGCACCTTTGCAGAAAATGGGCTTGTCTGCTGGATGGCCACAGACCAGGATCCCTACCAGGCCTCCCAATCCTTTTCACACCTTAGCACACTTCAGGGCCGCATTAAGGTAAGGGCTGATGCTGTCATTAAAACAGCCAGAGAGCCATAGGAAATGGGGGAGGACTCACTGTATGTGAGTAAAAGCAAACGACTCTCGAAAACAGTGTTACCTATATCTTAACCAACATCGTTTAAAGCCGGTGAAAGTTTTTCTTTTTTTGTATACTTTGCACTCGAAAATTTTGGCGATCATGCATTAGCATTAGTTAAAGACCAGCATGCTGGTTGAAATGTATTTGTTCATTATGTGCTTCTGCAAGCCAGTTTTTTCTTCTCTTTTTATTTACTTGGCTAGGTTTTATATCTTCCGCTGACCTGTGGCAGAAGAAAACTTTTATGTTGTTCGACTTCCAGTTCAAAAATTTCTGTCTTATGCTCAGCCTTATCTGCACTGTCCTGTAACTCAGTAATTACCATATGGTATATGCTGACTGTCTCACTGGGTTAAAGACTGGTTAAGAGAAAGAAGGCTGAGAAAAGAATGAGCAAAGGCTCCATTACTCCACGTAGAAGCTGGACTTGTAATCATATTGCGCAACAGTTGGAGAATAGGAACCTGATCCACTTGACTGAATGACTAATCAGACAGAAATGCAATGTTTCTTTTTATTCTTCCCTCCCATTATTGCAATCACGTATCATCATTGCAAGAGAATCATTAGGTATCAGGGGATATAATCTAATATGCTCGCTGTGATTAAGGAAGAATGTTTCGCAAAATTACAAGGAATGACGAGCTTGGCTTTGCAATCTCGAACCGGGTGGTCTACTTTGAATGGAAGTCAGGTCAAGTGGGGAAGACGACACAAAGGAGGTTAAAAAGTGGGTTTCAATTGACAATGAAGGTCAGCTGAGGCAGAGTTGCGAAATTATTTGGCAATAGCTTTTGCGATCAGTCGAGATCAGAAATTCGCGTTTACAACAGTGAGAAATTTCAAGAGGGCTTGAATGAAAGGACTTTCTTGGTCTATTTTCTTCTGCGCGGAATTGCGTCAGTCTTCACCGGTTCTCTTATCTGTGATAACTCAGTAATAAATTTCAATCTTATTTCCAATTAAAGATTAAGTAGACGTCGATAATGTAGATATTTTGTGGATTAAACACAAGTTTATCGTACAGAAAAGGAAAGAAATCACATGCGGTTGAATGTATTGTAGGATTTTAAGGTTTTAAGGTCAAATCTAAGTTCGAAAGGACACCTGCAGAAAATCAGAACGCCAAAGGTAAAGGTGTGATGGAAAAACTCAATAATGGCAGGTAAACCACAGGTAAAGTGGGTAGGAAGCTCATGAAAGGCATATAAACTGAGGCTCAGGTGGAAATTGATCAAAGAAAGCCATCAAGGAGAACGCATCACAAGAGAGGACAACAGAAACCTCACAGCAACATTAAAAGTGGGCGAGTGAAGCCACAAAAGCTTCCAGTCATGTCGTAGTGTCTAAAGAGAAAATTAAATGCCAGACACTTGGCAGATCAGAGTCAAGTCAGAACCTAAGATGTGTAAAATGGAAGCCTGCCTCTTGTGGGTTTCGTAGCAGGTATGACGTCTCCATGTAAAAACAGTGGTTTTCGTTTTTGTAAATAAAGTGAGATATATTGGCAAAAAAGAGAGGCTGGGGTCACTAACACAGAGTAATTTCAGATATTCAGAAGCATTAATTACGGAACCATATTCTCTCTCTCTCTCTCTCTCTCTCTCTCTCTCTCTCTCTCTCTCTCTCTCTCTCTCTCTCTCTGCACCCTAACCTTTGAATTCTTTATGAAGCCCTTTTCCAGCTAATGCTCACAAAACACAGAACTCTGAAACATCTGTAACATCTTTTCACTCACTGAGGGGAAACTAGATATACGTAATTAACCTCAAGTAAAACTCCAGCCATCGCTGGAGGTTAATTTTGCCATCTTTTCTCAACTTCTCTAGTCTTAAATATAAAGTTTTCACCCGCAGCTTTTAATGTAAAGGTTCTGGTGAACTTCGCGTAGCAATTACTGACTTCACAATGGCGAGTTACAATCCCTCTCGAATTCTTTCAAGTTTTTTTTTTTATCCATTCTTTCTTTTTAATTTTTCTTCTGATGTCCGGACTGAGGACAATGGTTTTCATTGCAGTGAGCCAATTACCTTCCTGGATTCGTTTTACTCAGTTGTTCTTCTGGTTTTGTATTCTTCCTGTGCAGAATTGAACGTGTTGTCTAGCCAATAAACTAACAATGCAGACCAGAGGATCGACCAGTTGTCAAAGTGACTGCTGACGCGTTTAAATGATTCCACGAATTTCATTCGCAAAATTATTGGGGGATATCTGATGTTCCCTGAGACTCGTTAAGTCTTTAAGACTCCTGACCGTGTTATCCAGACAATAAGCGAACAATGCAGACCACAGGATCGACTAGTCATCAAAAAGACTGCTGACGTGTTTGAATGATTCCACGAATTTCAGTCGTAAAACTACTGGTAGATATCTGATGTTTTCTGAGTCTCATTAAGTCTCTTTAATCCACGAATAATGAGTGTACATCTAGTAGCCTTATTATCTAAGCATCACCAGTCGGGTTTAGTGCAATCGTCAGCATTGTTCATGTTAAAACAATCACTGATTAATTTGGGCAGAAAGGAAGTTCTCTCTTGTTAGTTGAGAAACGATTGGTTTTGATTTCATCTGTCTTTATTAATTTCTTTATTCCATTATTGTTCGTATTAGAAATTAATATTTGTAAATTTTCTCCCATATTCTTGAGTCAAATAATAATTTGCCCCGTTTCAGGCCATTCTTATTTGTTACTGAAAATTTTATCAGGCTAATTTATACTTGATCCACTTAATGCTCAGATTTAAGAAGACAAAAGTGTTTTATTTGGAATTCGAGCTTAAAAAAAGCCAACATTTAGGAAATAATATAAAGGATGATGTTGCTAATATATATATATATATATATATATATATATATATATATATATATATATATATATATATATATATATATATATATATATATATATATATATATATATATATATATATATATATATATGGAGAATAAATAAGGCACACGACGTGACAGATCAAGTGAGGGCCAGTTGGAGGACATCCGAAAATCAACCAGGAAGAAGAAACTCAGGATAGTATGTAGCGGGTTTCCAAACGGGAAATTAATTCCTCATGTAACGATCAAACAGATGTCGACCTCTTGCCTTCACGTGACTGCCACTTAATCTTATATTGGTCCTCAGATGTGGCTTTTGGTAGATACTTCGAATTTCGATGCCAGCATGAAACCATTATTGGTTAGGGTAACTCGACATATTATTAAGCGTCATCAATTCGAGCTACAGAATATCCTAAATAGGACTACATTGAAATTGTAAAACACTGATTCATTGATGAAGCAATTTTGACATGTTTCCATTCATAATTTCGTAAATTATCTGAGGAAAAACTGAAGCTTGTATGAGATCCATAGACGTAAATCACTCTGATATACGGTAAGATAAAGAAATGTATTTTTAATACCATGGTAATTCTCCATTGTCATTCCTCCTTTCATCACAGTCGGCAAAAATAAACTCTCTTGTGTAATCGTATAGCTAATTTTACCTCAATCTTCATCCTGATGCGAAAAGGAAGATCATAAAATATGAATATTCATATTTTTGCTATCTGCCAATGCCATTCAGTACATCATACTTCAACTCTGTTTCATTTGATTCCCTCCCTTATAAACTTGTACACGAAGAAGGGAAAACGACTGAGCCGTACATTTTACCAAATGAGTTTTCTTACTCAAAACAATTTTTCAGTTTCCCCTGAATGAGAAGGACAGGAAAAAATCATGGCTCATATGAACGCTTATATATAGAGAGCGGTGAAATGGGAATTATGCTATTTCGCCGTCTCCTAATTTTTAATCCGATTTCCAGGTATAGAAAAATTAAATCCACGTGTAATTCTCTATGCGGTCCTTTATAAGTGATTTTAGTGCTAATATTAGAGGAATTATTTTGTGTTTTTTGGGGGGGTCAGTACCATTCGATTACTTTACAGGGTTATTAAAAAATATGGGGTTATAATAATCATAATATGACCGTTCATCTCAAATGGACAAGAGGACGCAGAAGAACGAAAATAGAGAATTGTCTTCTGCAACGATCAGATAGAGCAAAACTGTGCAATTATTTGTCGACAGTTTTGGCGACTCTTGCTGTTAGAACTTCGCGAGAGTTTGATGGCGAATAGTTGGATGTTTCCAGGGCACGAAGTAATTTTTACCAGTGGTTTGATTTCCTTTGCTAGACGATATTCGCTTGGTCTGTACCATTGAAGTTTTCAAGCTTTTGACGAATAGTGACATTCGACCGACTTTGGTTTTGCAGTTTAACCTGTCTCCAAAAAAATCAAGGTTTTTGTGAATTAAAAATAAAACACTTACTGTTCCTTTTAATTTTGTTTTTTTGATATTTGTCCGAGAAGGTTATTTGAAAGGTTCGTGTCCGTCTGCTTAAAGAGAGAGAGAGAGAGAGAGAGAGAGAGAGAGAGAGAGAGAGAGAGAGAGAGAGAGAGAGAGAACTATTGATTCTGTATGATGCGAAGATGTCATTGAAATTATAATATATTTCTCACTATTTGAGTGTGTTTCAGAGAGAGAGAGAGAGAGAGAGAGAGAGAGAGAGAGAGAGAGAGAATGACAACTTTAGATTCTGTATAATGCGAAGATGTAAATGAAATTTTGATATTTTTTCTCACTGTTTGAGTGTGTGTCAGAGAGAGAGAGAGAGAGAGAGAGAGAGAGAGAGAGAGAGAGAGAGAGAGAGAGAGAGAGAGAGAGACTTTTACAAACTGGCATATCTCTTTTTCAACCAAGAGTGGTTAGTGATGTGATTCGAAACTGCTGAATTTTAAAAAAAATCCTGTCTACCGCGGCAGATGTGTATAATTTAATTTTGCTGATTGCGTTCACGGAACAGATCAAATACTGGGGCTGGTTCGTTCACATTTCATGTCTCCTTCAGCCTTCGAATTTTGATTTTATTGAATATATTGAATTTTTAATGATGATTTTCTCCATTCGAATAACATTTGTTGTCTCTCCTCTAGAGGTAATATATAGAATATGATAAATTACGTCGATATTAAGGTGTAACAGAAAGTAATTTTAATGAAAGTATGAGGTATGACTGTGCAAAGTAGCTGACGTAAAAATAACATAATAAGGAAGTCTGATAATAGTAATCATAAAAATAATATCGTGCATAACATTCCCATTTCCATTTATATCATAAAATATTTGGCTGTTTATTTAGCCATTACAATCTAACATAGAGTACTGTGTTGCCATTACATTCTGCATATTTACTTTTGAACGATTCATCTGATCGTCCTACTTTATGGAAATTTCCGTAAATATCCAGTTTGCCATCAATACGTGACATTGCATCGAATAAACTGGTTTTATACGAATAAATACCTCTCTCCTTTCACACTACCTTCTGATACGCTGAGTCATCTTAACAGAAATGTCACGAACCTTTCAAGTACTCGTAAAAGATATCATCAGTGAACTTAGTTATCATGTTTATGGGAAATGCCCTTGACCCTCTGACCTTTAATTGCCTTTATGTAAGTCGCGTTTCATTATCGGGAAAGGAGTCTATAATCATGTTTGTCGATTGATGTTTTTTTATTAAGACTTTGATGAGGTTCAATTTCATTGTTGTCCCACATGGACACACACACGTTATTAAGAGACTGTGAATTGTTTAAACTTCATTACGTATGTGTGTATATATATAAATAAATAAATTAATCAAATATATATATACGTATATGTATATATATATAAATAAATAAATTAATATATATATATATATATATGTGTATATGTATATATATGTGTATAATTATGCATATATACATACACACACACATATATATATATATATATACACACATATATGTATGTGTGTGTGTATGTGTGTGTGTGTGTCAACGCAACCAAAATATCTTTACTTTCATCAATGTCTTCCAAAGTTTCATCAGCCAAAAGTTTTGCTTCATTTCGTTCTCATTATGACAATTACCTCCGACATCAATGAGAACTTCGGTTCCTTCTGGCGTCCACGTGCCATCGACCATTTCTTATATTTCAGTCTGGATTCATATTTATTTTGGAAACGTTTCTTCCCTTTACAAATTTTTATTCTTTCGAATTCCCCCGTCTCTCTCTTTCCTTGCCTCAAAAATTCCTCTGCGTTGGAATTCCTCATCTCTCCTGTACCTTGCTTCAGAAACTCTGCTTCTCTAGCCACCCCTCAGTTTCGTTTTCCTCCTCTACGTCTCCCCTCTCCCCCTTTTTTTTTTTTTACCTCCCCTGTTATTTTTCCATCAAGTCTCTCCCCTCTGGAAACTCCTTTGATCAAACAAACATCTCACTTTCTGCTCAGTCAACGTAACATTATTCTCTGTGCGTTCTTTGCTCTCTGGGTAAACAGCCCCCTTCATTTAAATAGAGATTTTTCTTTTTGGTATTGATTTTATTTCAACGAAATAAACATCTGTTTTTGTTTTTATCTGATTCACGCTTACCACGGCTGTACTTTTCAGGTTATACGACATTTTTAGTTTATCTGTTTAAATAAAATGTACTAAAGAGGTGGTCATACGTGAAATGAATGATTAAATTCTGATAATTTTATATTTATTTAATATTACTTCACGATCTTTCTTTAAATCATCAGCTGAAAACCCTTATGGACAGTTATAACCCAAGAGGGCTCTAAAGGGAAATTGTCCTGCTAAGAGAGACAAGTTACAGGAAAAGGTGTTGTCAAATAAATAAATAAATATGAGGGAATAGAAAATAAAACCGATACACCAGAGATTCATGAGACGTCAGCAGACAGCGGGAATGAATTTGCTCCTCGCTTAAATATTTGGAGACCAGAGAATTCCACAACTGCGCCAGGCAAACTATTCCACGTTTTATTTGTAGCCAAGCTAAAACTCTCCCTGAAATAAGAAATACCTGGAAAAATAAGACACAGTTATGACCTGAAGTCACGTTTTGATGGTAAACTGGGATCCAATTTTAAGAGAACACACATAAAGAGGTATCATTTCAGCAAATAAGAACTCTTTTTTTTTTGTTTGAATATGAAGTTTTCAGACGTCGTACTTATAAGGTCAATTTGAACATTTAGCTCACTAAATTATGTATAATGAAATGAAATGATAAATATATAGATTTCGACGCCTTTCGTTAGGTTTGTTTTAACAAAATTACACTCAAAAGGAACGTATTTCAAAACGGCTTATAATTCTCGTGATTCAATGAGATAACGTGAACACTGAAACAGTCGAAGCCTTCTGTAATGAAAATCCTTTTCAGATTTCAGCAAAACGGATTTTGGACTGACTATTCACACGAATGGGACATCGCAATTTTTTTTACACATTTGAATACCGGAGTAAAATTGAAATGTGGTAATGACTGATTCGGAGCCTCATTGCTGCCAAAGAATTAATCGTTTTAATCATTTTGGGTAAGTTGCTTTCACGCAAAATAAAATCCGAACAATATTACGGAAATGGAAATCATAGCCGAGAATTTGTCTTGTTAATTGGAACCAGGTGATTATTTCGGTGTTGATAAAAAAAAACTTAGGAAGAGCGTAGGAATTTCATTTTTAATTTTCCAAAATCATGAAGAGCCTCTATTTGAATGCACTCATTATGCCTTCTAATGACTTCATAATTATCCAGATTAATCTCGGAAATGGAGTACGTAGTCATAGCTTTATGAATCTGAGAGAGAGAGAGAGAGAGAGAGAGAGAGAGAGAGAGAGAGAGAGAGAGAGAGAGAGAGAGAGAGATGGGGGAGTTGGTAAATGATTCCAATGGAGATTGCTGCTCTTTCTTTTTGTATGCAATGGAGAGAGAGAGAGAGAGAGAGAGAGAGAGAGAGAGAGAGAGAGAGAGAGAGAGAGAGAGAGAATTCCAAAGATCTCTGTTCTTTTTGCATGCAATGAAAAACTGAGAGAGAAGAGAGAGAGAGAGAGAGAGAGAGAGAGAGAGAGAGAGAGAGAGAGAGAGAGAGAGAGAGAGAGAGAGAGAGAGATGGGGCGAGCTGGTAAATGATTCCAATGGAGATTTCTGCTCTTTCTTTTTGTATGCAATGGAGAGAGAGAGAGAGAGAGAGAGAGAGAGAGAGAGAGAGAGAGAGAGAGAGGCATGGGTAGTGTTTGGATGTTCAGCTTTGGGATTCTCTGATTATACACAAAAACTGATTTAACTTAGTTTAGCTTTAGATTTAGATACCTTATATATAGAAGACGAAATCCGCTCTTGTTAAAAGTTTTGCCGATATAGTAGCTGTATGTTCGGGAGTACACTGTGATTTACTTCAGTAACGTTTTAGCGAACAAATGACCAAAATGTTTCCGTCTTCAGAAACGAAAGAGAAATAAGGGGAAAGTCAATGAAGAACGAAAAGAAGATGAACATATAATCAAGTATGTAGCTGATCTAGTGAACAATGTTTACATTTCGTAGAGTTTAGAGACTTCAAAATCTAGCATCAAACTTTGCGTATACTTTTCTGTAAGTATGTAATTGGATAAAAAAAACTGTAAAAAGATAACGAAAAAAGTAAATTAGTTTTTAACGCCATTACTTTTATCGTCTGAGAGACCAAAGTTTAAACTTTCATAATGAGCCATCAAAAATCTCCTGGGAAATTGCGACCTATAAATCACCATTAAAATTCATTGCCTGGAGTAAAGAGTCAACGAATATCGAGACTTCACTGAGGGCAATTATTCCTTGGTTTATTATCAAGTAAGTTGCATGACAGACTCAAGGAAGCTCTTGGGAAAAAATAATTTGGCCGAGGAAGATCTAGAGATGTTGTATTCTATGAGAAACCAGTTGGACAAATGATTATTCAAATGGCAAGAAAATCTCCAGAATATGATTATGAAGAGACTATTTAATTCTGGGTTTATTCATATTCCTCTTGTTTTTATTTTCCTGAACAAAAGCATGTAGCTTAATAGTACTGAATCGTATAAACAGAGTTATACAAAATTGACAAAAATATTTATTTACATCAATCTCTTTTTTGATTGATGAAGACAGGCGATTCGCTAAATTAGATGGAAACAATATTGTTGATAATTAAATTGGATTATACAAGTGGAATGTATTCCTCATTAGATTCACGTCCAAAAGTATTGATCAGAGTGGAAAATCTTCCAAAAACCCTGACCCCAAAAAAAAAAATTTTTCACAAGAAAATGCAACTGATTCAAGATTGACATCTAACAAGAAGATGGAAAAGAGGAAGACATTACCATTCCTTCTTTTACATATGCATTTCACCTACTATATCAGGAAGAAGGAGAAAGATTCCAATGACATTGCTTGGAGACAATGATTTTAAGAAGTCTTTTAACCCACTGTAAATATTTTTCATTGACATTAAGCAACGTGAAAGGAATCCATATTGTGTCGTGAACATCCCTTTAAAAAATCCTTTTACATGGTGTAGTCCAGAGCAGTGATACAGGATGAACAAATATTGTTTCTCTCTCTCTCTCTCTCTCTCTCTCTCTCTCTCTCTCTCTCTCTCTCTCTCTCTCTCTCTCTCTCTCTCTATATATATATATATATATATATATATATATATATATATATACACATATACATATATATGTATATATGTATATATACATATATATATACTGTGTATATATATATATATATATATATATATATATATATATATATATATATATATATACAGTATATATTTAGGCTCTGGGATTAATAACTTTCTTAAAGTCACTGAAAAGTAAAGCACTTGGAAATCTAGGCAAAATTGTAGGTGGCATGCATAATTTCTTAACATTTATGTTGTGAAGAGAAAAAAGCTCAATATCAAAGGAATAATTATAGTACTGACTATCTTTAGTTCATATTTTTCATTAATATCATCCAGGTCTGTTAGAGGTGGTATCATCATCCGTAAAATAAACTCTAACTCTTACCTGTTTTTGAAAGATTTATTTACAAACAGTGGAATGTAGTTAAGAACCCCATCCCCACCTCTCTCTCTCTCTCTCTCTCTCTCTCTCTCTCTCTCTCTCTCTCTCTCTCTCTCTCTCTCTCTCTCTCTCTAAGGGTCAATTTAAATAAAGCTGAAAAGGATCAAAGGATTTTTTATTCAAATCTGAGTGTGGTGAGGCCGTTCCTTTTGATCGCAGTCTCTTGGGGGGAGACTTTTGAAGTCGCAAGTTTTTGCAAAACTGCAATGGCCTCTCCTTGTAGTATGTTCCTTGTTTTTAACTGCGTTTTTCGACTCAGTTTTACCATTTCGGCTGGTTTAATCACTTGTCTCTCGGAGTTTGGTTTAAGTGGCTTTCATCTGATCTGCGAAGGTGTGATGATTTGAATAGTGAAGTAATATCTCGGTTTATTCATTTACTTATTTTTTTGTCAAGATTTGGTTTAATTGACTTGTTCTCCAACTGCTAAGGATAGTTTTTCAGTACTGAAGACAACCTAATGCTTTCCAGTTTAGCTAGTGTATGCATTTTGCTCCGAGAATTGGGCGTTTTTGTGATTTTTTATATATATATATATATATATATTTATATATATATATATATATATATATATATATATATATATATATATATATATATATATATATATATATATGTATTATATATATTATATCTTATATATATATATATATATATATTATATATATATATATATATATATATATATATATATATATATATATATATATATACATACATATACTTACATACATACATACATACATACATACATACATACATACATACATAGGAAGAACAAGATGGCCAGCAGAAAATTCAGCGTTTCTGGTAATAAATGTATTTCCATCACCTACTTTGCAGGAACAGTTCGTGATGGAAATAGATTTATAACTAGAAATAAATTTATAACTAATAATTCTGAAGTTTCTGCTGGCCGCGTTGTTCTTATTAAAGATGCGACTTTCTAGCTGCGACAATGCCGTTCATTGTAATTATATGTGTGTGTGTGCATGTGTCTGCGTATGTGTGTGTGTGTATGTGCATGTGAGAAACTGCATGTACTGGTATTTATGTATATTTGGTTATCATTCGTAATTAAAAGCCTAATGAAAGTAGGCGTCCACACCACAGTAACAATGTCATGAACACTCGTCGACAACTTATTGCATACACATCACAAACAGGTTGAAAACAAGTCAACGACTGTATGTAGAGTGATAAACTATTGCAAATGCTGGGTAATCGTATGAAGCACTCGTCAGGACCACCAGTGAGGCGTTGATTTGTATTCAACCTGTTTGTGAAGTGTATTTGATACGTTACGGACGCGTCTTTATGACATCAGTGTAGTAATCCAGGTTAATAAAGTGATAATGTGAAATCCAGTATCGAAAATGTAGACAGCTAAGCTTTAATGCCTTATCATTGCACGGAATGTAACATTCTTTTTTAATAACGTCAGACAAGATTAAAGAATATTAAGTCGCTGAGCGTTATACAAATATATACTGGGAAATTCCATAAGGACGAGGCACTGAAAAATGTTGATGAAATATAGGTGACTCTTCTGGAAAAAAGTCGGTTTTTCCAATAACTTGTAGGATTCAATTTTATAAGCAATAAGGGTATTATTAAAATATTAATTCCAGTTTACAACGTTGAGTGTACATCCAAGTGCTAACATGTGTGCAGTGATTGTGAATAATATAAATAAAAATATAGTTGACTCCTATGAAGTCAGTTTTTCTGATACTTTGGAATACAGACAATTTTTCTAATAACTTGTAGGGTTCATTTCTATAAGCAATAAGAGCACCATCAAATTATTAACTCCAGTTTACAGCGCTGCGTGTATATCCAAGTGCTAAGAAACGTGCAGTGATTTCAGTGTAGTTATTAATGTTAGAACCGAAAGATTGGATGAGGTCACTGGACTGGAACTTAATAACTGAATATTAAATTTTCATATAAAAATAGAGGGTAATATTTGTTCAGCCTACACCTCTCATGAAAATAATAATTTTTTTTTATAGAAACTCACGTCATGTGGATTTTAAAATGATATTTCAACTAACAAAAGGAGTTGCAAAACATATTACATATAAAGCTTAATTTTATTTATTCTTCTTTCCTTATAAAAGATTACCTCGTCATAATCTTTTTATATAACAAGAATATACTGGACTCTTACTTGTATTATTAAGTAAGAGTGCAGTTTGTTTGCAGACGGAACTTCAGGAAAATAGACTTGTTAATCTTTAATCAGATAAAAAAGAATTGCGCAAGTGGGATTACCAGGTGCAAATGACAGTAAAATGCTCCTCAGTATATTAAGATATTTTTGAAGATTAGTAAACAAGTACTTTAAATTTTTTTTTTTTTTTTTGTATTTTGGGAATGTAACTACAAAAGTCTCACCTGGAATCTAGATTTCCTTATTGGATTCCTCACCATTTGCAGACACGTTGCAATATTAATTCTCGACTCTGCTGTGGGGTATTCCGGGTTACCTGAATAACCAAGTTCTCGCGGCCATTTCTCAAACCATTTTGTGTTTACATATACGTATATATATACACACGCATATATATATATATATATATATATATATATATATATCTCCATATATATATTTATATATATTATATATGTATACATACACACACACACACACATATATATATATATATATATATATATATATATATATATATATATATATATATATATATATATATATATATATATAGTCCTTTTGTCAATGGCTG
>NC_089769.1:6687083-6714583 GCF_040412425.1 Macrobrachium rosenbergii | reverse complement strand
TTAATCGGGGAGCAGATATTGGTAGTGATCATCATCTCAGCGTTGCAAAAATAAGACTTAAGCTAAAATGTCAGAAGAAGGGAAAACCTGTTGATGATAGTACGATATTGATATGCTTAGAAGGGAAGGAGAGGAAAAGGAGGAATTTAGAATAGAATGCAGAAACAGGTTTTTGGTGTTGGAAACATTGGAGTAGGGAGGGAGAAGTGTAGATGAGGTGTCGGAGGATGTGAATAAAGCTTTGCATGAGGCTGCTGGTTGTACGATCAGGAGACTCAGATTGAGGAAAAAGTTGTGGATGTCTGAGGAAACATGGGGTATGATAAAAAAGAGAGGTGAAGCAAAATTGAGGAGTGAGATGCAGTTTTGTTAGTGATGAAGATTTTGAATTAACAAGAACTAAGTACTTGAGTCTGGATTCAGAAGTTAAAAGACTAAGTAAGAGAGATAAAAGAAGGTATGTTAATGAAAAGGTTGTGGAAACTGAAAAATTAATTAATAAGAATGATGGCCAGAGTCCAAGGATAGCATATAAAGCAATTGAAGACTGATTGGCAGTGCTAGTAAACGTACGGATATACCAGTTAGTGATATGGAAGGTAATTCAATGACCAAAAATGTTGAAATCAGAAATAGATAGAAAGAGCACTTTGAGACAGTTCTTAATAGACCAGTCCCCCCGAAGAGGATATACCGCCTGCTCAGGAAGATTTAAATATTGATGAAGGTGAGATCAGGCTAGAAAAAGTAGTTTAGGCAATAAAACAGTTCAAGAATCATAAGGCACCAGGAGAAGATGGTTTGTTTCCGGAAATGTTTAAAGTGGAGGAGGATAGATTAGTATTTGTCTTGAAGATATTATTCAATGAGATATGGGTGACGGGAATAATACCATTAGGTTGGAAGAATGGTGTGATCATTAAAGTTCCAAAGAAAGGAGATCTGAGTAGGTGTGGTAATTGGAGGGGAATCACTTTGTCACCTGTAGCCTTGGAAATTTTTTGTAGAGTAATGTTGAATAGGTTTGAGCCAGTGTCTGATGGTATTCTGAGGGATGAAGAGGCTGGTTTTGATCAGAAATAATAGGGGCTGCAGCCGGTCGATGAGTCTTTGTTTGTTGATTTTGAAAAGGCCTTTGATAGTATTTCACGCTGGAAAAAGTGGCTACAGAATAGAAAAAGTTTGTGACGGTTATAGAAGACTTATAAAGTGATGGTTGATGGGGTTTAGATCCATTTAGTCAAGTCTGGTGGATACACCTTTGTAGTTTGTATTAGGTGGATTACGTTATGAGAAGGGTTGAAACGGATGCCTTGGGAGAAAAGAAACTTCTTGACTTGGATTATGCTGATGATATGGTTTTGGTAGGCCAAAAAAGATGGAGGACTGTCTACTCTAGTGAGTGGAGGTCGAAAGGGAAAAATGAGGTGGGAATTTCAGGAGACGAGTGCTTAAAAATATTTGGGAGATAGGAGTGTTTTGATTTTGGGCATGAGTCATGGTACAGTACAGTGACTTCGGATAACATTTGAAAAGGACAGAATGTGGTAGGATATCGTGAGTTCATCGAGTTAGATTCTCACGCTGGAAGTGGCTAGGCCATGTGTATAGAAGACAGGAATAGTACGAGATACACCAGGGTGGGTTGCCCATGGTAGAAGAGGTAGAGGTAGGCCAAGGAGGCGTGGTTAAGGAAATGATAGTGTTGGGAGATCTTTAGGAATTAACCCAGGACAGAATGTGGTATATATGCCATAGGAAATGATTATATATATATATATATATATATATATATATATATATATATTATATATATATATATATATATATATATATATATATATATATATATATATATATATAATATATATAGTGTGTGTATGCATATATATATATATGTGTGTATGTGTGTGTGTGGGTGTGCACGTGTAAATGTGTATACACAGGTTTTTCTTTTGCACCACTTTTAACTCTCTGATTCATCATCAGATACAGTTGTATCTTATATATGCCAATTAACATTTTCGTATGACCAACTCAGTTTGCTTAAATAAAAGTATTTCCATATGTGAGTGCATTATATATATATATATATATATATATATATATATATATATATATATATATATATATATATATATATATATACACTATAATAATATGTGTGTAGGTACAAATACTTTTTCAAATTCATGTACCTTTTTCCTTTTCATTTATCGTTATTTTGTTTCCTACTTCATTCAGTTTTACCGGACGACAAATATCTTTCCACCCTGAACCGTTGCTCCCATTTTGGGTCTTCTTTTTACATAAATTTCATTTTCCCACCAAACATTTTCCTTCTACAGTTCACCTTTGATGGCACAGGAAACCCTCAGGTGCAAGCAATTGAATTTAAAACAAAATGATTTTTTTGTCCTCACTTTTGAGCTGTTTTCCTCGCGACCCTCACCTCTGATTTTATCTCGCGCGTTTTCCGTGAAAACTTACAAATAAAATTTTTCGTTCTTATCATCAATATCATCATCGTTATATTTTTGTGGAGTCCCTCCTATCGTGTCTCATTTTGTCCCAAACTCTCCATTTCGTCATAGAGTGGTGATGCAGCTTTACCGGCTCATCATCATCATCTGGACCTCATGAAAATGTAATTCGCGTTTTTTCCTCATTAGAATTTCTTAGTATGTGTCTGAGGAGAGAGAGAGAGAGAGAGAGAGAGAGAGAGAGAGAGAGAGACGATTTGGAAATATATATATTTCTCAGTACGTTTGCAATGTCATATTGGCTATCTGATTGTAAAAATCTTACGCTTTCATGATTGTACATTATATTGATAAAATTATATTGTCAATTTTTGGCCGACAATTTTGGGGAACGAAAGTATTTTATTGCTAAAAATATCACTGAATATATTCAGGTTACATTCCTAAAATAATTCTTAGTAAATTAAAAAGATTAAAGATATTTTTCCGGTAAGGTTCAATTTTGTATTGGTAAGTTTTCGAAGAACGTTCAAATAATATTACTGAATAAATTTGGGAAAGTTCCAATAATAATACCAAATAATATGGGAAGGTTGATACAAAACATGCAAATAGCGCAGCTCAAACAAATTCACAGAATGTAATATTTACTATAAAAATTCATCGAATCAACATGTTGATGTCCATAATGAAATGGATGCTTATATTCGTCCATATATCTTTCTATCTTTCTTTGTGTACTTTAGAATTAGCTAAAGTCTTCAAAACAAAACTAGGAAGCTAGTATGGAGACAAAAAAAATATTTTCTCGTTTTTCAAAAACTTCGGTTAGCCACTAAGAAGCTAAGATTAAAATTCAAAAGAAAATTCAAATTGAGTAAAAGTCTTCAACGAAACCACAACAAAGCATCAAATATGCCTAAAAGACTGTTGTTAACCAATAACCGATGGTTAGGAATAAATTTGACTATGTTCCCCATCATAGGTATGTTATAATTAAAACGTCAATTTTAAATGAGTACGGAATACTACGTCATCGGTGAAATATTAAAAACGAAAAGCGCGTCACCTGTTTGAGTTTATCTAGATTAAACTGGGGAGCACAATAGTTATTTGACATTTATATTATGTTATTTCCGGAGAGAGCGGTTTACACAGGGTAATGCCTAGCTTTCTCGGTTTTTACCACTTGAAATAATGAATAAAAGTTATGAAAAAAACTTTCCGATACTATAAATTTCGATTCTAATTTAATCTTTGATCGCGGGATGATCAGGAATATATGAAAAAATGATAAAAAAAAGTCTGTTGTTACGCTTAGGAATTACTTTATTTTTAATGTAAAGTTTTACCACTAGTCGGTTATAACATTGTCACTCATTGCATTTTTTTTACACCCATTTACTCATTATTGCACAGGAAGAGAAATGCTCTTTAGAATATGAGCTCGTATGCTTGTTATAGGCAAATGCAACTAGTTAGTAATTTGAAATCAATTCTCATTCTGAATAATTTCTGTTTTTTTTAACAAATATTAGATAGAGGCTGGAGGAAATCTCTAAACCGTCCCTTTAAAAATATATTCAGTCTTTATTTTTTCATTTATTTTTTTCCTGTTGATTTAATGTAAGATCCTTAACTAATTCTTATTGATGCTGAAACCCCTGACCTCCTGTCCTTTAACTATTGTTTCTCATCATGAAAATCATTTTCCCCTTAGGGGGCTAATGCCGTCAGTACATCTCACGGGGTGCACTGTAGGCATTACTGAAGGTTCTTTGCAGCGTCCCTTCGGCCCCTAGCTGCAACCCCTTTCATTCCTTTCACTCTACCTCCATTCTTATTATCTTTCTTCCATCTTGCTATCCACCCTCTCCTAACAATTATTTCATAGTGCAACTGCGAGGTCCCAGTGGTTGGCCTTTGGCCTAAACTCCATTCCATTCCATAAAAATAATTTTCTCCATATCAAGGCAAAGTCAGAATCCTAGAGTATATTGTCCTTTTAATTTTATTGTCGTTTGTCGGTAAATGTAGGGAATAGGACTCACACATCATGAGCCTATTCATCTTATTTATTTTTTTTTGATAGATTTATCAGTAGGCGATGAAAAACTTCTCTATCAAAAAAAATTCTAAATTTATGACCTCTTTGTCTATCCATTTAATTTATTCGAAACTGAAAATCAAATTGGTCTCAGATAGTTGAAATGCATAAATAAAAAAAAAAACTTAAAAGTACTACGACAACCAGAAATCACTGCTTTGGTAAAGTAGTCAGTTTGAAATAAAGGTTTAGCAGCGCAGAGGAAAGAAAGAGATAGAGAGAGGAGAGAATGATGCGAAGAAAACCCAAAAACAAAGAAAGACAGAAATGAAGAAAATATATGGAAATTTAGGGCATTGTCTTGACTCCTGAAACAACTGGAGGAAGTTATTCATTTCTGAAACAGACTTTCTTAAAGGCTCAGTTATAATGTTATTTGCGTGAATAATTTCTACATTTGCAGGCTAAACCGGGTACTCCTCTTTTATGCTTTAATTCAGTGAATAAGCAATAGATAAATAAACCACTGGATATCATTTTTGTTCTGTTACAAGTCTGGTGGAGATACGAAAAATGAATTGTCCAGTGATAAAAAAATGGTTAATTATCTGTTTTTTAAACGACGCATGGTAAAAGTAAAAGCTTAATCAAATGGAATATGATGCAGGAAATATAACTGTCACATTCAGTCTAAGAACAGAGCACAGCAGAAATATGCGAATGAAATCAATAAGAGAGATCAATAAGAGAGGGTAACTAACTAAAGGCGTGAAGGCGAGGGAGACACACTGGGAATGTTTGATCGTGGGAAAATTGGACTGGACAAATAGACGAAAAGAACGAACAAAGGAGAGGAAGGACAGAAGAGGGGATGCAATAAATTCCAGAATGTGAATTTGCCTACTACGAGAGATCAGTTAATTTTAGATGCGTTCGACACAATACGAGAAAATATCTGACATGCGGAGGTGGATTCTTTCAGAAAAGGAGTCGTTGGAGGGAATTCCGGGAAAGATAAATCGAACAACAAGGATATTACCTTCCATCTCTTTTGAAGTCAAAATGGGGATCTGTATCGAGAACGGAATACTGCAGCATGATGCTATCATAAAGGAAGAGGTAGTATATTACATATATATATATATAAATATATATATATATATATATATATATATATATATATATATATATATATATATATATATATATATATATATATATATATATATATATATATATATATATATATATATATATATATATATATATATATATATATATATATATATATATATATATATATATATATATATATATATATATATATATACATATATATACACACACACACACACACATATATATATATATATATATATATATTTATATATATATATATATATATATATATATATATATATATATATATATATTTATATATATATATTATGAAGAAATTTTGTATTAGTAGTAAATATGAATTTTACTTTGATCTCTAATCCCTGTCATAGGTAAATACAGAATTAATAAGTAGCCATAAGATTTAAAGATTGGTTAACTGTATTGATTTTTTCTGTATAGATGTACATTATATATATATATATATATATATATATATATATATATATATATATATATATATATATATATATATATATATATATATACATATATATATATATATATATATATATATATATATATATATATATATATATATATATATATATATAGAGAGAGAGAGAGAGAGAGAGAGAGAGAGAGAGAGAGAGAGAGAGAGAGAGAGAGAGAGAGAATATGCTTTCATTAGTAGCGGGGAAGAACATCAGAGTTCTAAAAGTTATCATCTATGGAAAAGTAGATTACACACAAGTTATACAGTAGGTTTTATGCCTATTCCAAAATGTAGCACTTTCTTATAAATGGAAAGACTTACTTTGGGTAACAGTAGAAAAGATACCTTTATCAGCATGAGCGTCCCAACGCCCCCCCTCTCTCTCTCTCTCTCTCTCTCTCTCTCTCTCTCTCTCTCTCTCTCTCTCTCTCTCTCTCTCTCTCTCTCTAAAATCCCGAAGAGATTTTCTTGTTGCCTCGAATTATTTTCCCTCAGAAAGTAAATGAGAAGAAAATCTCCTCCTCCATTTGCGGTTGACGAAGAGCTTTTCTTGGAACTCTGTCTTGCACTGAGAGATTTTACTTCATATTACTCGTGTCTACTGCAGCCTTGGAAAGAGAGGAGAAAGTTTATGTCAATAGAGAGATTTAGAAGTAGAAGGGGCGAACTGGACTCTCTTTTTGAGGTATATATACAATATATATAATATATATATATATATATATATATATATATATATATATATATATATATATATATATATGTGTGTGTGTGTGTGTGTGTGTGTGTGTGTGTGTGTGTGTATATATATTTATACATCCATATTATATATCTGCATATACACATATACATTATATATACATATATATATATATATATATATATATATATATATATATATATATATATATATATATTTATGAATATGTATATACACATATAGATATATATGTATATATATATATATATATATATATATATATATATATATATATATATATATATATATATATATATATATATATATATATATATATATATAACCATTTGTAAGAATGAGGAATTTCATAACATATGCTTCGTACAATCAAATTGTCATCTGATTTCATCATGTTCTTATAATCACATTTATTTCTGAATGCTTTTCAGTCACTTTTAATTTACTTCTGCACAATTTTCTTCATTTCGTGTGACAGTTACTATTCACGGGTATCAGTTGTTTCCCTTTCACTGCGCCGTAATGTTTATAGAGTTTATTTTCTATCCATATAATCACATATTCCTATATTCTCGTAAAATATTGAAATTTTGAAAGCGAGAGACATGGAATTACCCTTTGTTCCAGATACCTAAGCGGATCAACAGTCGCTACTGTTTATCAGAGCTGGAATTTGATATGAAAAAAATATTGATGTATTCAAAGGTCACATTAATGATTTGTCTTTTCTCTCTAACAAAATCTATATATATATATATATATATATATATATATATATATATATATATATATATATATAGATATATAAGTTTGTTAGAGAGAAAAGACAAATCATTAATGTGACCTCTGAATATATCAATATTTTTTCATATATATATATATATATATATATATATATATATATATATATATATATATATATATATATATATATATATATATTGATTTAATATTTATTCTGTCAACTAAAGGCCTTTCTGATCGTTTCTTATATAAAAATTGGTTAAGATATAACAATGTATCGTCATTTTCGATAATATGAAATGCTGTCAAAGAAAATAATGACAGTCGTATTTTTGATGTTCTATAATGTCGGTAACAGATTATCAGGTTCACCTTTTAGCCTTTCAATGAACATCCAGGGATGTGTCATAACTCCCCAGGAAATAATTTCCTTCCCGATCAAAATGTTCCTCCTATTTTGGTATGGATCAATTCCTCTCTCTCTCTCTCTCTCTCTCTCTCTCTCTCTCTCTCTCTCTCTCTCTCTCTCTCTCTCTCTCTCTCTCTCTTTTAGTATTATTATTATCGCATATGGCTATTAGAGGACTGAAAACTAATAACAGCTGAATGACCATTTTTTGAAGAATTTGAAAGTTATTTAATTTTTTTCATACGAATGGATTTCAGTACGCACACCCGTATTTAAGAATAACAGCAAATGTGGAGGGGTAATTGATATCATTACCACAATTTGTATTGTTTAATATTATTCGGCGAAAGCCTTTAGCTTTCCAGTAGGGGAGACATTTCCCCTTCTAATTACCGACCCAGAGCTGCTGTAGGATAATCAGCAATGCTTCAGTTTCGTTTGAAATTTGTGTCCGTAAACTCACGAATACTTTCGCTATATTCAGGGTCTCATTCTCCTCTTACTTTCACCACTGTGAAACGTGTAACCTTCATCTCTCTCTCTCTCTCTCTCTCTCTCTCTCTCTCTCTCTCTCTCTCTCTCTCTCTCTCTCTCTCTCTTATGAGAGGTGTTAGAGAGATGCTGGGCGAATTTGGTTCAAATGAAATCCGAAGAGAAACAGGACTGCTTTTCGCCATTGCCTCCATTCGAATTTAACATATAATAACGCGGATAAGAAATGTAGCCAAAGTAGGGCAGACAAGGGGAATTTCCCTACGGAATAGCCAAAGAAAACAGCCTCATAAAAATGCCTTTATAACGTTATTTCGGTTCAGGGTGCGTAGAAGATATTGCCTTCAGAAATAACATTAGTTTTTTTTTATTGATAAAGGTCAGTTTATGTCTTCAGTGGCATGTTGCCAAATTTATTATTTTGATACTCAAAGAATGTATTCCTGTATTCGGAGCTGTTTAGTGAAGAATTTCATTCATGTAGTGATTCCTTTTGTCTGGGAGCATTAAGTCATTCATCTTCCTCTAATATGAAAGTAGTTTTAATGGTTGTTATTTTGACAAATGATGAATCAGTCTGTAACTTTGATGACGACTAATACTTTCGTATAAACGGAAGACAAATTGCTTTTGGGGTTTGTAAACAATAATAATCTCTTTGAAAAAGAAAAATCCACAATAGAATACTTCATATACTGAAATAAACCCATTTGTTTTCAAACTAATGTTCCAGACAAAAGACCAATAAAGATTTAAATAGAGGCTTCCTAATAAAATATGGCTCATGTAAGTTCAAAAGCCATTATACCTTCCAAGTATCTCGTAGGGAATCACTCCTAAAAGTTATGAAATTTAAACTTTTTTTTAACGCGCTCGAAATTTCACAGAGTAGTTTTTAGAGTTGCATAAACATAGAATTACTGGAGGAAATTGGGATCAAAACTCTCGCCTTTCTGAGAGAGAGAGAGAGAGAGAGAGAGAGAGAGAGAGAGAGAGAGAGAGAGAGAGAGAGAGAGAGAGAGAGAGGAGCATATGATGTTGCATGTTGCATTGCATACTACTAATGAGCTGTATTCAGCTTCAGTCTCTTCGATTTTCTTATTTTCTTTCTTGACTAAAACCAAAGTGTCCCATTCTCGAACTGTAAAAAGTAAAGTGTATAATTGCAATGTCTTTAAAAGCAAGCTTCCCAAGAGTAATGGTTACAATTATCGTTGTGAGACCTTGCAAGGTTTATGAAAGTAATAATTAAAGTGTTGTGTTGGCGCTTGTTTAATGTCTCGTAAAGAGTAATTAGCTCTGATCAATTTACAGCAATAATCGAATCGAAACATTGCTATTAAACCACTTTATATTCACTACTTCCGTTTCTTATCAACCGTACTCATCCCACGGAACCAAAACTTCAGGAAGACGCCACAAGAGACATCAGATGAGGAAGTTCCCTCAAGACATCCTCAAAGGAACACACAGGCTCCAACTTCATAACAGGAATCATAATTGATCAAAGACGAGCGCTTCTGGGAATCCTGCTGCTACTAAGAAGTGACATACATCAGAGGATGATAAGCCAAAGAGGGGAGTTTACCTCCTGTCAATAACAGTTAAGTCTTGACATGTATTGAGGGACTGGCATGACACAGGAACATCACCTCGACACTATCGTATGCTCGTCATTTCTGTAATTTTGTTAACACCTCTGAAGACTGAACTCAGGAGAGAAGTGGTTTATGAAAACCTGAACAAATAAGTCAGCGCAAGTCACTGTTTGCGTTTATGTAATAAACGGAGGTTATCATGTTCTCAGACCTGTTGATATTTCTCGAGAAATGATGAACAGAGATATGTTTTGAAGTAGACCGGAAATGAGTAAATTCACTTGTGAAAGACTGTGATATTAAATACCTGAAAATTATAAACAAGAAGAAAGTTCTAATAAAAGGGCAAGAACAAAGACCCAACAAGTTCAACAAGAAGCCCAACTTTTATTTACTGATTTAATTAAAGAGAAGAATTTTCTCAGAGTAAAAAAAGTTTAAAGGTGTTGAGTAAAGTTGTTAATTACAGATGGCGCAACATTTGTCGGTTTTTCAATATTATTTTTTATTGGTCTATAGCTTCCAAGATTCTCTCTCTCTCTCTCTCTCTCTCTCTCTCTCTCTCTCTCTCTCTCTCTCTCTCTCTCTCTCTCTCTCGTAGCATAATTTTCAACACCTCAGTAATATGTAAAAAACATTTTGTATATTTTTGTGGACAACAGCCAAAACATATCTGACAGCTCAGGTACGAAAAATGTAGTGTTCCGATGAATGATCTAATTATTCATTTCACCTGGATAGTTCAATGTTGAATGAACTATGAAATAGCTGCTAACATCTTTTACAGAAGAGCCTTGATGTGCATTTCAGTGTAATAAAAAAAACGTTGGTGGTCACATCTTGCATGCTGCAGGATAATGCCAATTTTACGAAGTAGATTCACAAAAAGTTTACAATTGTTATTCTGAAGCTTTGTCTAAAAACAATTATCATCATTATTATCATCACCGTCATAGTAATATTAAGGAGAACTTCTTCAAGGGCAGTACTTCAGAATAACATAGAGGTTTCTACGGCATCAAATTTATATATAATATCCGCTTTGAGTCTAGTCACATTCTTTCAGCAGCTAGTAGGTAATGTATTAGGTTTCCTACGGTCGTATACAAATATTTTGTTTTAATGGTTTTGTTTCCACCAACGTTTCGACTCGCGGTCTCATTGCCATCATCTACTGAGAGTTAGGAAGTTAATGAAATAAAATACTTTTTGGGTCATGTTCGTCTCTGTCAAATTTACTGTTTACGATCAAAATATTTTTGTTTTGCATAATTCTGCTCAGCTTTCAAATGAAATATCTTAAGTGGAAGCTTTTATCTTTTTGTAATATCTTTCAGCAATCGTCAAAAAATAATGTAAACGAATCGGAGCAGAATCAAGTTTGAAATTCATTCGTGAAGGAAAAATTACGAACGACTTCAAAAATTCCCTTTCAGCTGACTGAGAGAATAACTTTCGTTAAGCTGATTTTTAACTTATCTATACATTATCAGGACACAGTCCCTTGATTTGTTTCCAATCATTCCCTTTCGAAATATGTGACTGTATTTCGAAGGTCTTAAGATTCATATTTGTATATTTACGTTCTAAGCATTCTGTAATATTAATAAATCGGTTTTCTCATTTCAAAAAAAAAAAAAAAAATGATGCCACAGAGTCATTGCAAGATCTGAGAGGCTGCCCTAGAGATTTCCCTCCGTCAGGAGAATTCCCTTGTCTTCTTCTTCATTACGAATACATTATCTATCTCTCGAGGTGTTATCAGGATTCGCAATAATGAAAAGCGAGAAGACAGCCCACGTCTCTAAGGATTCTGCCAATGAAAATCATATTGCATATCAAACTTTAGTGTGGAGAGAGAGAGAGAGAGATGACGAAGTTTCATATTTTGCTGGACTGACTACGCTAGTTGAGACGAAATGAATGCAGGATTCACTGAGGTGAGATTATTATTTAACGAAGTTTTATTTAATACGGGAGCGGGGAACTTTGGCAACTGTAACACCGTTATTGTAAAAAGAGAACAGATCTTGATAATCTAGCTTTAAGCCAGTGAATCCATCATTATCAGTTTCGTCGGTACTTCCAGTATAAAGGATATGAGAGAAACCATTCCCAGCGAAGAACCGGGAATATGAAAGAAATGAATAATGATATTGATATAGCTTGAGAATTAGTTTGGATTTCATCCAGATTAACTTTTGGGCAAATTTCCATGGATACATATTGGTTCTTTTAGCAACTATGTACAGAAACGATTTACAAAATCAGTGATGTGTTGTTATTCGAATTACGGAAAACCGAAAAAAATACTTACGTGAATTTACCTTCACAAGCAATTTACAGATCATTTTCCTTCTTTGGACTTTATAATAAATCTTCAAGACTGTTTTACGATATATAAATATAAAGTGCTATAACAAGCGGTTTTAGTTATATATCGCAAATTAAGTCAAGTTGTCAGCTGACACAGTACCTTGAAGATTCGTTTTTTTTATTTTCGACAGTAATTAAAAAAAAAAAGCGACGCATGTAAATAATCTTAATATTTTTCACTTTTGTTATCTCTGTGCAAAATGACGAGAGAAATATTTTAAAATAAAACTGGTCGAAAAATGAATATCGTCTGCGAGGCCTTTGCATCGGAGAAGAAAAAACATCGGAGGATTTAGCCAATATTTTTTCCTTGACTTTAAAAAAAAATTTTTTTTTGTCCATCGAAATTCCTCTCAACTATTCTAGATGTTTTTAGTTAAATTCAATACCGGAATTCTAGCGGTTGCTAGGCTGCACCCTGGCAACGCAAGAAAGTAGTGAAGGCTGGCAATGAATATTTCTACATACATACATAAAAACACATACACACATATGTATATATATATATATATATATATATATATATATATATATATATATATATATATATATATATATATATATATAAATATATATATATATATATATATATATATATATATATATATATATATATATATATATATATATATATATATATATATAAATACATATATGTATAAATGTATACATACGTATGAGTGGTGTCAAGTTACACAGGAATTCATGATGAAGCTATGAAAAATGGTGAAGAGATGAAAATGATCTTATACAACACTTATAATTCCGTAAAAATTCAACAGGCTTAGGGCTAGCATACAATCAATTCAAATAAACACAAAAAATGCGCTGAAGTTCCCTCGGCACAATCGAGTTTTCTGTATATCGTATAATCAAGGCCACTGAAAATAGATCTATCTTTTGACGGTCTCGGTATAATACTGTATGAGCCGCGGCCCACGAAACTTTAACCGCGGGCCGGTGGTGGCCTATCCTATATCGTTGCCAGAAGCACTATTAAAGCCAACTTTAACCTTAAATAAAATAAAAACTAATGAGGCTAGAGGGCTGCAATTTGGTATGTTTGATGATTGGTGGGTGGATGATCAACATACCAATTTGCAGCCTTCTAGCCTCAGTAGTTTTTAGGATCTGAGGGCGGATAGAAAAAAGTGCGGACGGACAGACAAACCCGGCACAATAGTTTTCTTTTCAGAAAACAAAAAATCCAAGGAAAATTAAAATTTGAGTATCAGAAAATTTCAAAGACTAAGCTGATATCATGGAAACAGAACTATTGAGTTTTACAAAGAAAGAAATGTCTAGGTAACTTCAAGCTACCGGGGTCTAGTCTGGTAATGTGGTGTAAACATTGTAAATTGGTTTTACGTGACGCCAGTCTTCCTAGTTCAGCGTCATTACCTTTTTATTTGAAGAGACAACACGAGATAGTAAACAGGTTGGATAAAAGGTAGAAATGTCGTAAGGAAATAAAGGACGAGAGAAAATATAGTATAATTATGTCAGGAAGGTTTATTCAAGACAGGGGAGAGTGAAATAATGTTCGGAGAATTATCGAGGCAGAATAATTTAACTGTACTCGTGTATAACATACATTTAAATGACTTGCAAAACAGAGAGGCAAGATCTTCCTATTTCCAAATATTTTTCACTAATTTCAGATTTATGTATCCTATGGGGGTTTCGTTCTGTCCATCAGTTTCGTTTCACCGTGGTACATCATTACTTGTATGAAATCCCAACCGGTATATTTTTCACCCGGTTTAATACACGAGAGATAAGACTGAGAGAGAGATCAATCATCGCATAACGAGTATGAAAAGGGGTCAGAAGACACGGTAGCGCATGAGGGTGGAAGGTAATGTCTGCAATATGACATGGCATGTCGTGTGTTTCCACAGAGAGAGAGAGAGAGAGAGAGAGAGAGAGAGAGAGAGAGAGAGAGAGAGAGAGAGGGAAAATTTTGGATAGCCCCTGAGAGGGATGAACACAAAGAAGACATTTCTTTATAAGGGAGAGAGATAAATGAGCCAAAAAGCAATATTTGCAAAAACAAAAATGAATTGAGATTCTTAAATAGTTTATCGAAGCCAGCTCGCAAACAAGAGAGGAGATGAAAAAATAATAAGTAGAAATAAGGAAACAAACAAGAGCAAACGAAATAAACTGTATGAAGATAAAGTACAAAAAAAAAAACCAAATGGTGAAATTACTGTACAATGAGGAGAATACGCCCACCGAATTTAGTGGCTGGTAAGAACATTACCATATATATCACAATATTCTACTGTAAAGAACATCTACCTCCAAACCATAACTATAATGAAATGGGTCCTTTCTTCATAAAGTATGAATAGTCGAGGAAAGTTAAATCTCTTTTCAGGTATATTAATGATAAAAGGAAAAAATTGAGAGAGGAGACTATCTTTTCAGAAATTCCGTACTTTTAAGAATCCCCCATTTGAAAAGACTTATTCTGAGAATTTGTCCCATTGTATCGCACAGGCCCGTGACTGTTCCTCTTCTCTTCAGCTAAGCTGCAAAATTATGTCCCAGCTTTTCTCTTTATGTGGTCCCTCCTTTTTCTTGCGATAATCAGGTCCCTCGAGGAAAAAGGGAAAAGGTAAATTATTCAGCTTTTGGCCGTTCATAATTTTGATTCAGTTATGTCTACAGAACACCAAAGAATTACCTATACAAATTCTATAGTTAGGGATGGAGGGTTTTATAGACTGATAGGTACCGTTTAAGAAGACATTCCTGTTTTATATACAAGCGTGATTTTGTAGCTTTTATTTTTATTCTATCTCATTTTTTGTTTTATTTAATTATATCTTTTTCTATCTTATTTGTATTAATTTGTTTACTATTTTTAAGTTTATTTCATGTTTTTATTTCGTGACTAATTACTTCATTCTGTAGGATACTAGTTTGATTAACTGCCCTCTAATCACAAAAAAAGACTCGAAAAAATATTAAAGCTTCGTCCATTCTAACGTAAACTGTTGATACCGTATGTAACATTTTTCGTTCAAGCCTCCTTCATACGGGTCCTGGTCGTTTCGGCCGTAAGTCATGTAGACCGTAACATCCAAACTGGCAAACTGCCGAAATGGGTGCATATAATGCTTTGATCCCCGACGGGCTAGCGCTAAACACGGCGCCCCAAGGAGCCTCCGCCATGTCTTACGTCTTAAACTTCATGCGGCCTAAAGTTGTGACGGCCTAACAGGTTCACGGCCGAAAATAATACTGCCTAATCGTCCCGAATCCCTTCATACACGGTACAGACTGATCACTGAACTTTTTACATATGTTTTGAACGCCATTGCAGACTCAAAATCAAAATGAGGAACATGCGCAGCCAAAGAAAATTGTTGTAATGATTATCTCAACTCTCCGTTAAGGATGAGAAAAAAGTCATTCTGTGAAAGGCTGCTTCCTGAAACAATAATTGGATACACGAACTGTGGAGGAAAGACATTATCAAGTGACTTGTGTTTCGTTAATGGATGAAAAGAAAAAAAATTAAAAATGTTTTTGAACGATGTATGTTTTATTAGGACCAATTACCCATCACGAAAAATGTAAGTGCAGAAATGTAATGTTTTTCTTTCTCATTCTTTTGTGGAGAAAATATAAAAGAAATAGGAATTTTTATGCACATAACTAGAAACGTATTTCATGACTATTAAATATCTCGACGAAATATTTCAAAAATGATTAATGGAATTGTTAGCAGGCTAGATTCCTAAATTCACAAACAGAGAAGAAAAGAGAAACGACTCTTTTTAATAAAATGGCAGGGATTTAATAACTTTCAGCTTTGATTAAATCGTTAGTTCATTCATCTGTGAATATTTCACTTAGTTTAACTCACCCTGGCACCTTTCATCTCTTTTTAATCCTATTATCGTCATCCATTTAATTAATACTTCGACTTTTTTTTTTATTTAATTTCCTCAGAAGCAGTTTCTCTCTGGTTGAGAGTCTCCGGCTTTTTTTGACGCGTCTCTCATATTACTTTAATATCCTTCATTTCTTACAATACACCTTTCTGTAATTTGCTTTCTACCCATTCATAAATTCACACATCGTACATTCCCATTCACCATACGCTTTCTTCAAATAATATATCCTACATACATGAAAAAAGCAATACATTCCAATGCGACTTTTTGTGTCTCAAGTCCCGAAAGAAAATTGGTCTCAGATGTGATAGAATAATTTGTGGTCGCTTGTTCTGACCTGAATGGAAACATAAAATCAATATACATCTTTTTCACAGAAGCACTCAAGAGACAATTCGATATCTAAGGAATAGTTCTGGCTGTTATCACGCATAGGAATTTTTGTCATCCACTTATGAAACGGGTCTGAAAAAGACGACCTATTTCTTTTCACTGTCTGTGCATTTTGACGAGTAAGTTTATGGAGTGATTTTAATGAAATTTTTAGAAATCTTCTACAACAAGTACGAGCTTCAGTTGTTAATATTTATATGAATTCAAACATGGAATACACTTATAAGACATTGTAGTGGGTAGAGAGAGAGAGAGAGAGAGAGAGAGAGAGAGAGAGAGAGAGAGAGAGAGAGAGAGAGAGAGAGAGAGAGAGAGATATGAATGTAAGGAATACTGTTTTAGAATCTTTCAAGAGAGAGAGAGAGAGAGAGAGAGAGAGAGAGAGAGAGAGAGAGAGAGAATGTGAGGACTACCGTAATAAAGTTTTCCAGGGGGAACAGAGAGAGAGATGAATGTGAGGTATACCGTTTTAGGATCTTTCAAGAGAGAGAGAGAGAGAGAGAGAGAGAGAGAGAGAGAGAGAGAGAGAGAGAGAGAGAGAGAGAGAGGAGTGGAATGTGAGGAATACCGTAATAAAATTTTGCAGGGGGAAAGAGAGAGAGAGAGAGAGAGAGAGAGAGAGAGAGAGAGAGAGAGAGAGAGAGACGAATGTGAGGAATACCGTTTTAGAATCTTTCAAGAGAGAGAGAGAGAGAGAAAGAGGAAGAAGGAGCGGAATGTGAGGAATACCGTAATAAAATTTTGTAAGAGAGAGAGAGAGAGAGAGAGAGAGAGAGAGAGAGAGAGAGAGAGAGAGAGAGAGAGAGAGAGAGAGAGAGAGAGAGTAAAACTGAATAAGACACAACCCTGCAAGGGACTAATGAAAGTGCCTCTTTAAAGAAACGGTGGTAAAAATCGCGAAACATAAAGAAATGAGAAAATTCTAAAATGGATCGCCACACCAAATTGAGATAAAAGGAGTGTAATTCAGTTAGTCGTCTTTGATGGAGTCTTTTCAAATCAAAACGAAAAAATAGGGGGAGAAAGAAACGTCTCTTCTTTTTTGTCGCTCGAACTGTTCATTTCATATATACTTCGAATGAATGATTAGTTTTAGGGAATAATCTATACATTAAATGTATGAAGGTCCTGCGGTGTTTATGTGTCTTGGAGAGGACCGCAAATAACAAATTTATGTTTATTTGTTATTAAAAGAGTAGGTACCTCTTGAAGTAGTGAGTACAACTCTTCATTTTATTTTTCATAGATTATTAATTTTGCAGATGTTAATGGGCACTGTTTATTGATAGTTTTCATTAGCGATGAATAAGATGCTGTTATCAATAACTACCTTTTTATTGTAAATTCAGAATCCCCTGATATTTTCTAGGAACAATTTTTATTAGCTAATTAAAAATTTCATGCTCAGTTTGCGATGAATATCGACTCCACTGAAATATTCAAAACAATATTTACATTCTTGCGAACGATGAATTTCTGTTGAATACTTACTCTGCGCAGGTAAGAAAAATTATTAAATATGAGCACTCGACTAAATTCCTTCTCGTTTATGAAGAAGTTAACATATTGCCTGACCTTGTTCTCAGTACTCATAAGGGGAATGAGAGGAGACTAATGGTAGCAGACACCATTATTCTCCTCTCTCTTTGATTTAGGATTAATCTTGTCGTTTTGATGGCTGATGTTTCCTAAGCCAAGGATATACTTGATTTTGTTGGAATAATTGTTATACCGCATAATAGATTCTTTTACACATTACTCGATAAGGCAACTCTTTCTTTAAAAAGCACACAGCCTCTGGAGAATTCATTTATCCGATGGAATTTAGCCTCAGTAGGAATGATTACTTTAAACACGGCGTATTTCCTCTTGATCTTTAAATACAAAATCAAATGCTTGATTAAGAGCGTTTTTGTAATTATGATAAATGTGATATTTTTCAAAGGTTTCTCACAGTCTTTCGCTCAGTAGTGACATGAATCTCTCTCTGAAGAAACAAAGGGAATAATCTGTTAGCTGGGAACATAGATTTGAATAAAGATTATTCATAAAAAAATGGATGAAATCTTTTATGTTTTGCGAAGTTAATGGTTTTCCATAGTACCCTACATTATAGTACCTTATAATGATGCTCATTGTATTATTATATTATCATCATTATTATTACTACTATTATTATTATAATTTTTATTATTATATTATTATTATTATTAGTAGTAGTAGTAATTTAGTAGTAGTAGATTTCTTTTAATCTTTATTTATAGTCTGCTGAGTCAGCATTTAGTGAAAAATCGTTTCCTCTTCGACAGATACAACATAACAAGGCAACTGGTTTGGAATTAACGCACCGAAATATAAAATTTTTATATCTTTCTAATTTGATCTTCATAAAAATAAAAACGGGGAATTCATTTCGTACTAACTGCTACGAAAATCATCGGAGGAATCATGTGACATTTGACAGGTTCCAATATTTGTCGAAAAGACCAAAGTAAAAAAAAAAAAAAAATACAAAACGTCAGATTTAACAGCAACATCCGAGTCTGCTTTCTGTAAGGAGTTTCGGAACACGATCAGAGTTCCAGTGATTCCCAACATTCCAGCTGAGGACTCTTATCCTCCCATGTCCAACTAGACTCCTTGTAATGTCCTAATTCGATCCTGAATCAGAAGAAATGTTAGTGAACAGTTGCCAGGTAATGACAGCAGGAGCGTGAAGGGAAGAATAGGTTATTGGGAAATGCGCCTGCAGAAATGTGAGATGAAGTTCTTTTTGGAGGTAAGTCGTTGGAGTCTGAAATCTGCAGGGTGGTTATACACACACACACACACACACACACACACACACACACACATATATATATGTATGTATATATATATATATATATATATATATATATATATATATATATATATATATATATATATATATATATATATATATATATATATATATATATATATATATATACTCCAACATCAAAGCTGCAGCTCTCGAAATCATAACTCGTAGGCGTCCAGGAAAGGCACTCAATACAGCTGATAGTTTATTCCTAATGCCGACGTTTCACAACTACATTGTTGCATTTTCAAGGCTGAAATACTGTAGTGTTTTTAATCAGTTGTTGTAATAAATGTTTTTATGATAATTATTGAGTCAGCTCGCTGTTTTTCAGCCTTGAAAATGCAACAATGTAGTTGTGAAACGTCGGCATTAGGAATAAACTATCAGCTGTATTGAGTGCCTTTCCCTGACGCCTACGAGTTATATATATATATATATATATATATATATATATATATATATATATATATATATATATATATATATATATATATATACATCATGGTTATCAATAAAAGTCCTGTGCAATCAAGAAAGCAGCCTCTGGAAAATGCCAGCTAAAGTTTAGCAATTAATGATAGGTTGGTGCTCCTTTCTCACGTCTTCGTCTCTTGCAAGTTGTTTACTGTTATTGTAATTCCGTTTCTTTTTAAACTCAGGCATACTGTGGAATTGTTTACTTCTCAGTTTATGGCTTTGATACGTAAGTTCCCAGTACGTTTTTCTGCTTCTTAACTATGGATGAACGTTATGTCAGTTACTGCATCTTTTTTCAAGTTCTTTCTATTAGCAGAAGTTGTACATACTGTCTTGTTTAGATTATTTTCCTCTTTTGCAAAGAAAGAATTGGTTCGGTTCTAAGGAGGATTTAGATGCAAAGGCGAATCCATTTGATAGATACAAATGTACAAGCACGGGTACGTTCAGAATATTTTCAAATTTCGGAACTGAAGCCTCTCTGTACAGCACCTGATGCAGCTAAGTTATTATTGGTCAGTGTATTGTGTTAATTCTGTTTCTGAAAATAACAGCTCACTATTTTTGTAACAGCTGAAACCACATCTGGGATCATAAAACAATAGTGTTGTTTTTTTTTCATCTTTAAGAATTAACTTTTCTTTTAGTTTTATCTGTTTATGTTTAATATTTTTAGTCATAGGCGCAATTATTATAACGTATCTGTGTATCGGATATTGTAATTTGGTTCCTTTTCTTCTACTGCCGGTAAGCTAATTATTTATATGACATTTTACCTTCGTTAAAGTAGTTATTAGCGTGTATAACCAATTGTATTGCAATCATTATCCTAATGATATTAACTTGTGTTACCAGTTACATTGTAATTATTATTTGATATAAAAAGTCATTACAAGTAAGATTTGTTTTTTAAAAAAATAAAAACTGGTACACTATGACGATGGTCCATATAAGAGCATATTTCGAAGGGATAATTAGCTTTCAGCATTCATATGCAATATGTATCATTCTTTTGGTTCTACCTTTCACTTCTGTTGTGGCAGATGTAAAAATCTTTTCGAACTTTCATTAACTTCCTCTATTGGAATTATATAAACCTTTTCTTACTTTCATTGGCTTCTCTATTGGAAATATTTAAATCTTTTCTCACTTTCGTTAACTTCCTCTATTGGAAATTAAATAAATCTTTTCGAACTTTCATTAACTTCCTCTGTTGGAAATTAAATAAATCTTTTCGAACTTTCATTAACTTCCTCTATTGGAATTATATAAATCTTTTCTTACTTTCATTGGCTTCTCTATTGGAAATATTTAAATCTTTTCGCACTTTCATTAACTTCCTCCTTTGGAAATTATATAAATCTTTCCGTACTTTCATTGACTTCTCTATTGGAAATTATATAAATTTTTTCGTACTTTCATTAACTTCTCAATTGGAAATTATATAAAACTTTTCGTACTTTCATTAACTTCTTTACTGGAAACTGTATCATTCTTGAGGTGCTTTCATCAACTTCTTTGTTGGAAATTGCAATTTTCTTTTCGTACTTCAGTTAACTTGTTTTATGGAAAATATATAAATCTTCGCGTTCTTTCATTCGGTTCAATTTTAATTCATATCATGAATAAGCCCAGTCATTCCCGTATAAATCTGCCAGCAACCTTGAAATTCTTTTTCCGGTATAGAATAAAATAATATACCTTTTTGTCTCCACGTTTATGATGAGCAACAGGACAGGAATAAAACATAACATCATCTTTACCTCAGATGAAAACAAAACGATTTTATTCCGTGAATAAAACGTACATCGTCCCATTCGTTACAATAGAAGTCCGCCGTTTTAGCCGAATGAATAACGCCTTTCAAAAAATCACTCCCCACCTCTTTGATAAGCAGTCGAGTTTTTTTAGACGGGAACGGACGAATCCCATTGAAAAGAAGGAATACAAAAAAGAGAAAAAGAAAAGAAAATACTAAGATGAAATGAAATATCTACGGATATTTGCCTCGTGTATGGCTGAACAAAGGTTCCAGGAATATCACAGCGAACAACGATCGATTTTCCCTGAGAGTCGGAGAGCGACTGACGGAATGGATGTCAAGGAGGCAACCCAGTGAGAGAGAGAGAGAGAGAGAGAGAGAGAGAGAGAGAGAGAGAGAGAGAGAGAGAGAATCTTTGAGTCTGTACCTGGTTCTAAGAAGGTTTTATTCTCCTGTTGTTCCCAGCAATTTGGGATTTTACTGCGTAGTTCATTAGTGAGATAGAACTTGTTTTTGCGGCAGTTTCGCACTGGCAAATGTCAGATATTATATATATCTGTATCTCTATCTATCTATCTATCTATGTAAAAAAATTTTTTTCAGGTTAGGTGATAAACTTGACCTCTTTCTAATGTAAAGAATGCGGGTTCGAATCCTGCTACGGACGTGAGAATTTTTTCATTTGGTTCCTCATTAGGGTCTAAGGTTTTTTATTGTAAACCATACCCAAAAAGTGTGGTAAAATGACTAGATATATATATATATATACATATATATTTATGTATATATATACATATATATTATATATATGTATATATATAATTCAGCTGGTCATTTTTACCATATATCTTTTGTAATTGTAACAACCATAAACCCTCTTAACTTCTCGATGCCTTCACGTATTTTGGATACGTTTGTCAATACACAGCCTTAGATACTAATGAGGAACCAAATGAAAAAATTCTCACGTCCGTAGCAGGTATGTATGCATGTATATATATATATATATATATATATATATATATATATATATATATATATATATATATATATATATATATAATCTTTCTCGTTTGGAAAATGTTTCATCCTTTCTTTTTATTTAGGAATGTCATTAAAATTTTAATCAGCTGTGTTAACCACCTGATAAACGACCAAACCTTATTGTCCCTGTTACATGAATTGATAATTTCCATGTGTATATTCCTTTCTTCGGATCCCCCGCGTCAACATCTGACCTGCTTTTCATCTTGTCGTGATTGCAGAGGCAATCTCCCGTTGGCACGTCAATTTGCGAGATGGCCTTCAATTGTCGCTTTACGATTGCGTGGATGGGACGGAGTATATGATCGACTGTCCTATGGGGTTTGCGGCAGTGATGTATGATGGCGCAATGGCCTATTTTCATCATGGAAAATATTGTATTTTGCGTCCAATCAGCGGGTCTTTCAGATCGTCACTTGGCTTCCGAATAGTATTGCAATTGCAGCAATTCCATTCCTCATCCGCAATGCGTTTGCGGAGATATTCTATAGCTGAAGAAAGTTGACACAAGATTCTTTTACATAGGAATGACATGTGGTTTTTTTTTATATTATAATCCAATGGTTTTCAGTTAAAGTTCCAGTCTAAAACCTTATCACTGAGTTAATCTTATAAATTTTCTTTCTTATTTTTTTTTTTTTAAATAAGAGACGCCCTTGACGCTTTGCTTCATTTTTCCGGGAGTTTTTGCTTAATTTAACTGGAACAATAGACAAAAATGGTCGTTAAGGTCACCCTTAGGGCGTATGGTTCGTGACTAAAGTTATAATTCATCTTATATTACTATGATATTTCTCAATGCAACAGATAGGAATGTCTTATTTGTACGTTCAATAACTTCATAAACTCGACGCAGTACAGATCAGCAGGTTGCTTGCCATTCCTACTCGCTAGGTGTCTCTAGGTGTGCAAGACACTCTGAAGGCATTTTTATTTCTCTACAAAATTGATTAATGTGTGAAACGTAAAAGTCAAGGGAATAATCTTTTCACCAGTTTTTAATTTCTAAAGAATTTTATGACATAGTTTTGTTCTTTTTCTCTATATTAAGTTTTTCGTTCTTTTCAAACACAGGCGACAGTTCCAATACGCGGTAGGTAGCTATGAACGAAATTTATTTACGTGCCATTACCTAGAGAGTAATGAGTCATTTACATTTTCGAAGTACGAAGAGTCCTGCATTTTATTTCTTTGCAACTTAAAGGTGAATATTTCCCTTAAATAGATAAGTGAATCAACACCCTTTCTTCCTATAAGTAACACCTCTTTACGCGAAGTCATCCGTTATGAAAATTGTACGCATATTGTCCTGAACATAGGCGTATGGTACTTCGTTACAGTCTAATTCATTTTTCATGTAAAACGCCAATTTTCAATTTAACTTTATTATTTAAATCATAAATCTAATTTAGATAAAAGTCGAACATTTCCACCTTGAAATTAGATTAAGTAATGTGACTTAAGAAGAAGAAGAAGAAGATGGTAAATTTTTTAAAATTATAAATCCGCGTAAGTTCACCCCCGTAATTCGTATTCTCTTTAAAAGCCCATGCAGTTAATTAGAGAAGACCTGCGATCCCTTTGATGACTGGAAAGAAATATGAGAGTAAAAAAGATGAAGTTCACATGGGGGACGCGTCCGGTGATCAGACGAATGGTTTCGCAATTGGATGAAACATAAAAAAAAAAAAATACTCGTTGTAACCCGTGTTTTTGGAGAAGCCGTGACGATTGACGTAGCAGGAATTTCCCCGGGCAAATGATAGCGGCAAATGTAGGAAATGAGGAAGGCGGAAGGTTCTTTAAGTCAGGTCTGATTGATACGGAGAATAGATCACGCCAGGTACAGGTGTATGGGACCGCGTGATTTTTCCCGCAATTGCAAAATCCATTACGTCATTCAAATCAAACGTATGGCATGCATGCATCGCAAAGTTTATTTATTCTTGAGTTTCCTCACTTGAATATTAAAAGTTCGTAAATGTAAATGACATTATTAATTCTTGGATATTGTACAACAGCCTCATTTACGCTAATATTCCTTATAATTCAAAAGCAAATGAGGCCACAGTTATGAGTCTCTTTGAGAGGGGCGAAAAGAGACCACACTAGAGTTTTGGAAATAATAAAGAAAACAAACTCGAACATCATTATAAATCGAGAAACTATTTTTT
The DNA here is from genome assembly GCF_040412425.1 of Macrobrachium rosenbergii. NCBI lineage: Eukaryota > Metazoa > Arthropoda > Malacostraca > Decapoda > Palaemonidae > Macrobrachium > Macrobrachium rosenbergii. The sequence continues at coordinate 6,689,495 of NC_089769.1, read as the reverse complement.
TTTTTATTATTCAGATATCACCAAACAATAGGACCTGTCAAACGTTACCTAATTTCCTCTGGTAATTTTCGTGGGAATTGTCAATTTTCGCAATTGGCGACCGCCTAAATGAAAATGCAATGACTTTCCTGTGTTTATAATTAGCAAGACGAATGGAAGAAGATGCAAAATCTATCATTTTTCAGAGAACGAATTTACTTGAGTGATTATATACAGTAGTTATCCGTAAGATAAGAAAGACAATAATAATGAGTGTTGGTGATTTATAAAAGACTCAAAATTGCCGGATTAATAACATGAATTCATGGTTCTCAAAATGAAATAAAAATCATTCTGATATTTTAAATTTGTAGTTTTTCTCTGTAAAATTATTGTAATATTGTTTATTTGGTTACAATGAATTTTTATCTAAAAAATTCAAGCCATTTCGAATTTATGAAAGGGAAATGAAGACTAAGAACAGGATTAAATTCCTTATTCGAGGAAAGCTAATTATCCATATTAGATTGTTCAGTGGCTTATGATTTGATAAGACATTTATTCTTCAGAAGAGAATTTGATATCTATTTTATAGGTACAATACTCCGGTACCTAGAAATGACGAAGAAAATCTATAAAGAAACAAATCAATAGATAGATTAATGGATAAAAAATAAACAAATAAATATGAATTATTATTATATCAAAACATAATCTAATGTTTAAACAATCGACTGCATTTTATCCATCTCCCAGATATAAAAACCTCAGGAGTGCATTGGTATATTTGTTAAATAGAAGGGAAAATGATTACATCTTCCTCCATGTCTTTCCTTTTCTCTTCTTTGTCATTTCGTTGTTTGATCTGTTTTTGGCATTTCCTCTTTCCGTGGCTTTGCTTAATTGCTAATATTTATTTATTTAAACAAGTAGTTCAGCTAATCCCTTTTGACGCTGGATCTTATACATTTTTACTCCATGGATCTTATACATTTTTATTCCATGGATCTCATACATTTTTACTCCGTGGATCTTACACATTTTTACTCCACATTACATTTTTACTCCACATTTCTCTTTCTATCTGCCACTCTCTCCCCCGCAAGATTTTATAGTGGTAATACGTTTGAACACTGACGACTGAAGCTCGTGTGTATTGCAAGAAGATTTCCAGAAATTCATTAAAATCCCCCCATAAACTTAATTATTAATGCACAGACCGTGAAATGAAGTACGTCGCTTTTCCAGTCTGGTTTTTTTGAGGGGGAGGGGGAGAAATCACATTAATTTATTAATGAGTTACATGTGCTGGTCGTAGTTATTGTGATTTGAATGTTACTGTAAATTACTAAGACCTAGTCACTGTCATCGTATATTTTAGAGATTATTTTATGAAGCCGTAATTCTAATTCTTCGCGAATTTCGACACATTCGTTAGGTTTCGTTCATTTCCTCCGAGGCATTTCATTATCCTTACGAATTGCTCACATTACTCTAAAGGCGAGTCTGCAACTTCGTGGGAAGCAATCTCCTTATGGCATGCCATGGTTTATTTCTGCCCTCATTCCGGAGCCACATGATTCCCCAGGGGCCATTTGGATGAACCCTCATCCTTTCGGAAGCTGGTTCATCTTCCGTCAATATAAGTTATTGCATAAGAGAACCATCATGGTAATTGGAATACGTTTCTTGAGTTGTCCTTTCCTTGCACAAAGGCTGACTGGTGATAGTAAAAGCGGGATATGAGATGCAAGTGTTAATGTAATAGAAAATCCATTTAGAGTTACTGAGGAAATTAATACTCAGTTAAATTTAATATCTCAGCACTCGAAATTGATTACAATACCTCATCCATGACCCCACCCCACCCCACCCCTTCAAAAGAATAAAAATAAAAAGACAATCATAACCAAGCCCATTTATTTCATTTAGATTAGATAGAGATCAAATAAATATTTTCCCCAGTGCCTACGCTTTGCATATATAATAAGTTTGCTGGCATCTGCACATAGTTTTTAAAATTCCATTCGTGAAATAATTGCTGATGAATATTGAAACTGACCACATGTTAAATTTGAACATTTCACGGTAATTATTTCCTGTCAGTATTTACACCTTGGACGATATGTCCTTGATTATGCTCTCTCTGTTGTAATCCAAAAGAATTAAATTCCCCGTTTTTCTCACACTCGTTCACGGACTGTTATTGTTAAAATATCAATGAATAATAAAAGTTTGTGTATTTTTCCGCTATCTTCATTAGCATAGAAAGCTGAGATTCATTATATTACTGAAACCTCTTTTTATCTAAAAGTACAGCCTAATTTTGTTACAGACTAAATAACTCAAGTCTAAATGATTTTGTTTTGTAAATAGAAAAACAGTTCCTTTAGTTTACTTAGAGAGTTATTGTGCAGTCTGTTTATAAAAATG
>NC_089769.1:6644583-6682083 GCF_040412425.1 Macrobrachium rosenbergii | reverse complement strand
GTGATATTTTGTGAAATGATAAAGAATTGTATAGATGGCCCCTTACCATAGGACGATATTCATGGATTTGGATTTCTAATGCAAAATATTTGATGATTTCAGGAAATGATTTATGATTTAGTTTCTAGAGTTAATTCCTTAATCCTTTTGTAACCTGTCTCCTGTTGCCGTTAGAGTTCTTGTTCTGCTCTTGTTTGTTTTTGTTTTTGAAAATGCTGTTAAAGATAAAGATGACAATGTTATCATTTTATTATTTTAAAAAGTAAAAATTTTTGTCAGATAAATTCATCAGGAAATTCCTGATGAATTTGAAGGCATTTATTCGAAAACGCGTGTTGCTTTGATTCTCTCTTAATAAAAATCACATGGCTGATCCTCAGAAAAAAAACAAGGCATTGTATCAAAGGATTTTTTTTTTTTACTCTGAAAATGAATAATGATCAGTCACTGATTCTCAAAGGGATCATCACGTTAGCTGTGAAATGAAAAATGAAGAAATATTAACTAAAAAACGAGCGAGAGCTAATGAGGTCACGTAAGCAGACGAACGGAAAGAGGAAAGACTGGAAATGCTGGAAATTCTTGCAGATAGAGAAAAAAAAAAATCTGAAGGTATAAAATTGCCTGAAACGAAAAGCAGCTCACCTGGAAATTCAGAAGGTAATATTGAATATCATATTTCTCCGCTGTCCTAACAATGTTATTTGGTGACACCGAATCCGATTTTCTGCAAGGCAGGATTTTCAAATGGAAAAGTTTTTTTTTTTTTTTAAGAGAATCAAAGAAAGCGTGTCATATGAGACATTGTAACCCGAGTAAAAAAATGATAACAGCACGTGCATAAATAATCACACGTATTAATAACCACATGTGCATACTTATATAAACTCTATGTATCTTAAGGACAAAAAAATGTTTTTACAGAAATATAGTTCCGAAGATTTAGAGCTGAAGAGCTAAAGTCAAAAATAAACAAATAATTAAGATTAATCCTTCCTTTATTAAATACCCTTACCGTTTCTTCACGTGGTCAGAAACACGAAGAAACTAACATTACAGATAATACGAGACAAAAGCCTCAGATAAGTCAGATACGTTAACCTGATAGGATGAGAATGAAGGGCATTCACTAAAAACTGGTCTTTGAATCCGTCAGTATATGAATTAGCAAATTCACAAATTAGTCACGAGACAAAGTGAAAAACATATGCTACCTTCCACAACTCAAACAACACGCTTGCACAAGCACTCGTAAAACATACTCGAATTAAACAACGTCCGACCAGCCACACAAAGCTGGAAATGAGAAAAAAAATCCACATTTTAACTAAGGAAACACCAAAACATTATCAGAATTACAATTAATACAGAAGATTGAACCCTTAACGGGTCCAGTTACATAATAATCGACATAATATTTTTTTTTATATAATCACTTTCTCGTGATTTTAAGTGAAAAAATAAAGTCCGCAGTCGTACGTATGTAGTGTATTGCTGTATATAGGAAGCTTTAGCCAACTTGATCAGTTGGCCTCTCCAGGCGAAAGCTTCCTGTATATAGTAATATACTACATACATACGACGGCAGAATTTATTTTTCCAACCAACATAACGATACGTAATTTCATCATTAAGGAACCAGCATCCAGGTTACCGTAAACTAGCGTTAGCAACTAATGATCTCATCGAAGATATTTTATTTTGCATGGATGAGAATTTAAGAGACCATAAAAAAACTGAGAGGTGGAAATATTGAAAAGACTAAGAATAAACTTTACATGAATGCGTGAAGCTGAATGACAGTGAGTAGGGTGAGTGAGAGGGAAGATGAATAAAAATGAGAGAGATTAGAATGTATGCTAGGATGAAAATAAACAGTAACTTAAAACCAAAACTGGCAACTGACGCTAAAACACGCAGTAAGATAGTGAACGTATATTATAGTGTATAAATGTGAAAACGAATGAATGGTGAATACTCTGAATGAAACTGTAGTAAGTAGGAATACAGTAATGCTATTAAACTGCAAAGAAATGTGTATAACAGTGAAATAAAGACTGAAAGCATGAATGAGCCGATATATGAAGGAGTGTGTACGTATGACATCAAGGCCAACCAATCAGATGCCGCCAACCACATCTGGCATTCAAAGTCCCTCTTAAATTGTGACGTAACATTGAAGAAACATCGTATAATAATTTTAAATCAACTGCCCCAGGATGGTTGAGGCCTCCGGCTTTCTGATCCTTTTACCAATAAGCAAAATCTTCCTTGCGCTCTTCATATTTTTCTATTTTTCTATTTTCCTTTCACATGGAAGCTTATATTTTGTCTAACTGTTTTTGTTTAGATGTTGAAATATTTATATAAAACTACAAGATCCATCTATCTGATGCAGGGCTCTCATCGTTCCATTTCATTATATGACTAGATGCGTGTCTATATTGATGAATAAGTAAATATATATGGATTTATGCATGACAGTTTATATCTGACTGTTTGTATATGCATGAATGTGTATATTTCATCATGAAATTATTCTTCGAAGGAAGTATGAATGTAATAGAAAGAGGACAAGGAATTATTCTGACGATGTTAGGTATAAGACAATCATAATTATAATTAAATGCAAGATTTCTTTTATTATGTCACAAACAACAAGGTCATTAAATTAAATGGTATTAACTTTCGAGCTACAATCACTTTTATATTTTTTTATAATTGATTTATCTTTTTACATTTATCTGTATATACCAACGACGTTAACGAGAAAAAAACGAAACCAAATCTTCATACATTCTTAAAAGAATGAAAAAAAAAAGCATTCATCTTATATCATCATCTCTAATAAGCATGTCGACTTAGGTCTGACCCTGAAGTCAGTCACTCCAACGAAGCTAACGGTGGTTTTAAAAGATGTTGAGTCTATCCATTTCAAAAGGATTACATTTTCTAAATGAGATCCAACGAATCTTTCCAAGAAGAAGAAGAAGAAGAAGAAGAAAGTTAACCCTGAAAATGAATATCGACGAGTCTTTGCCACGTGTATGGTTTAACAAAGGTTCCAGGAGTATCATCACAATGAATAATATCGATTTTGCCCCGGGAGTCGACTGCGATGGTAGATTGGATGCTGGAGAAAAACTGTTGAGAGAGAGAGAGAGAGAGAGAGAGAGAGAGAGAGAGAGAGAGAGAGAGAGAGAGAGAGAGAGAGAGTTTTTTGTTGTGGAATGCACTTCCTGTTACATGAGGGAATTTTGGATTATTTAATGGGTAGGATATCGTTAAGGAGGTTAGGGATTTTTATGAGAATACATTTTTTTGCTATATCATGTATTGTGCTTATGTCTGTATGTATATATATATGAATATGTATACACATATACATATACATATATATATATATATATATATATTTATATATATATATATATATATATATATATATACATATATATATATATATATATATATATATATATATATATATATATATATATATATATATATATATATATGTGTGTGTATGTATGTGTATATATATAATAGATAGACAGATAGGTAGATAAATATATATCTGAAAACCGTAGACTTAGTTAATTGAGAACTAACTGACTGTAAGCTGGAGATGAGTGAAGATTGTTGGAAATAAAATTACAGGGAAGACTTCAGTGCCTGACTTTCACAGAAGCATTTTGCTTATATCACTGGAATCTTCCAGGCCATTCCCGTAATAATCTTTCGTTGAAGAATTCAACTGCTTGAAGGGGAGATTCTTCTGGTGGGCTTTGCTTCCAGTTGGCCCTGCAAGAAAGTCGGGTCTCCATTTTAAAAATTTCCACCAGCCTTCTGTCATTAACTGGCAGTGTTGCCAACAGCCTCTCTGGGACTGTTGGTAAACCTTCTGAGCCATCGTTGTTCAAAGAGTGTTCTGTATCAGGGAGCCTTACCTATAGAAGGGAAAGATGGCAAGATTATTAATGGAAGGAAAGCGAGTGATATTATGTTAATCTTTCCGACTGGGGATTTCAGTCCCCAGCCTCATTTTCTACAAAAGAAGCTACCAAAGGGGAAAGTAGCTTTAGAAGTTGCGGGATAAACAAGCCGGACGGGTAGTCACTCAAAGGGGTTTAGGGATGGAAAGATATCATCACCATCAGGTAATTTCTCAATTTCTGTCTTAATATCTTTTACTTATCAGAGGGCAATGATTATTTAAACTATGCTTTATACAAATGTAAGGATACTTGGAGTTGAAGACAAACAACGTTAACCGAAAGGTTCAGGACAGAAATTATTTTTTTTTATTTTATTTTGTAATCTCGCTCGGATGTCGGTACCGCTTCTGTGCTGAGCCGTCACTATCAGCCACTGAGAAATATACATAGAAAGCTCTGTCGCATAGCAGTATAGAAGACATTGTAAATCCCCTTTTCGTGATATATTTGTGTATGTATATATATATATATATATATATATATATATATATATATATATATATATATATATATATATATATATATATATATACATATACATATATGTAGAATCTACTGGTCACTTTTCACCAGATACATATGTAATTGTAATAGCCACAATGCCCTCTTAACCTCTAGAATTCTTCGCGCTTTTTTGGATACTCTTGTCACTACAAAGCCTTAAGATCCAAGTGCAAGAAATTGAAGTGGCTGTGATGTCCGGTGGCGGGAAACGAACCCGTGTCACCATAATTACAAGGAGGTCACGTTGCCGACCTTCTCATAACCACTTCAATTTCTTGCACTTGGGTCTTAAGTAAAGAGGGCATTGTGGCTATTACAATTACCACACACACACACACACACACACACACACACACACACACACACACAACACACACATATATATAGACACACACACACACACATATATATATTATATATATATGTGTGTGTGTGTGTGTGTTATATGTGTATACATATATCCTGGCAACTGAAAATTAATGTCATGTAATTACCAGTCACACAACATCCATATGTGTCGAGATAAAAAGTAACTTACACCTCCATCTTTGAAGGTATGAGCAAAATCTACAGTTGTAGGGTTAATTAGACTACATTTACATACCTACGCGAACCACAGCAGATTCATATATCATTCTAATTGCAAAAGATATATTTCTTCACAATTGGCAGTTGCTCCATCTCCTTATAAATTGTCAAATACTAAACAGCAATATGAGTCTTAACCCTTTCGTTATAACGGGCACTTACACCAGATGGTAACCAAATTGCAGCATTCTGATTGAGATTGCCTAGAGTATTAACTGACATCTACATTTTCGTCATTTTGGTGATGCATGTCCACTTGATTCCCTGCAATTCACTGAGAACCTCATGTCACGTGATTGCCGGAGGCATTATTGTTAGACGGTCTTGGGCAATCGAAACAAAAGGACTGACTGGCTGTGAGAGGATACAACTTATCTTCCTCAAAGGTACTATTGTAGGGATGATATTAGATTCGAAAAGAATGTAATGTTGTCTTCACGTCACTAAGGTTTATTTAATAGTCATTACCTGAGAGTGTGCATACGTGAATATTCGAATACCTTCTTATTTGTTTATGTTTCGCAAACCGTGCGGATATGTTTTCAGTATAAAGAAAATGAAAAGAACGGACCTTTAAAAAAAAAAGAGGATTATTAGTTATTCGTTATACAATGACAGTATGTTGTTGATAAGTAGTTTACCTGTAGAGTTTTAAAGTAGCATGAGTTTTACATACAACGTACAATTATTAAACACCTGGAGATTTACCTAAATTTTTTTTAGATAGTTTTCGTAAAAACTGAGCACTGTCTTTAATTAGATTTTATTCGCACTGGAAATAAGGTATGTTGATCACATAACGGGATCTTTTTATATATATATATTATATATATATATATATATATATATATATATATATATATATATATATATATATATATATATATATATATATATATATATATATATTATATATATATATGTATATATAACATGATCCCGTTATGTGATCAACATATCTCATATCCAGTGCGAATAAAATCTAATTAAATGTAATGCTCGGTGCTCAGTTTTACGAAAACTGTGTAAAAGAAACATATAGGTAAATATCCAGGTGTTCAATTATTTTACGCTATATGACCATTGCAGTGGACACCGGAAAAGTTAGGAGACCCAGATGTACTTAGTAGAGAACTAATGAAAAGGGAAACTTGAGATAATTTGAAGAGAAGTTCACCGAAGTCCTCTGAATCACACGGCGTTGGAAGCGATGATGATGATAATAATAATAATAATAATAATAATAATAATAATAATAATAATAATAATAATAATAATAATAATAATATATTACCCTTTTCATCTTTTGGTAGGATAAGGTACAGAGTTCCAGGTGTCTAAGCACACACACAGGTAGACTCCGTAATATGTGAAAAAATGTGTAAGGTTGACGAGAATCCCCACCTGTATCGCAACGCATCTTAAAACTCTATTAAAGTAAGGTATCGGTGAGGTGAAAATAAAATGCTATTTTTCCTTTGACAGAGGACCCCTACTCTGTCAAAGGAGGAAAAAGAGGGGAGGAATGATGAGAGGGAACTGAAAGGAGACTAAAAAAGAAAATAAAAAATGAAAAAGATTCCAACTGGGATTAATGGTTTGATGATGAAAGGATCCATCTGATTAGGTAAGGAAAGGGTTAAGTAAATGGAAAAGGGGAAAAGAGAGAAAAAAAGGGGAAGAAAACACGAAAAAAGCAGAGGGAAATCTACATAGGAAAGGAGGAACCTGGAACAAAATATCGAATGAATACGTTTCAACTACACTTAGGGTGACACAGAGAAAAGGACTGTGTGTAAGCACAAATGCACACATATACATACATACACAGACATACACAAAGTACACTGAAAGGGCGCCACTGCTCGAATAAAAAGCTGGTATACTTTTTCAGACGCGTAGATGTCAGTTAGATAAAAAGGCCTTACCTGTGGAATTAAAAGAACCGTAGGATTTATAAGGTATTAGTGTACTTTTTCATCTCTGTATTGAGCATCAGACATGGATACCATGAAAGAATATAAATACAGTCATCATCGTCATTATATTCAATTCTTAGAATAGGTACCTTGCATAGTAAAGAAAAAAATAAAGTTCTACGGCCAAAAACACTGGTCATAAGTTGTCAGTACTGGGAACTATTGCATTTGTAAAACAAAACAATGGTCTTAGGTTGTAGGTAATGGGAACTATTGCATTTGATAAACAAAATTTGATAAACAAAATAATGGCCATAGGTTGTAGTTGCTGGAAAACTACGTCATATGATAACCTTTTCATTCCTGATGTACTCTTCCCTTCACTGTACCAGCCACATATTTATCCATTAATAATTCATTAGGCAAAATAAAAACAGTTCCTCATTTACGTCATGAAGACAGTCTTCAGTTAAGACATGAAGACAGAATATTCAAAATGACTTCTCAGAACAAGAACAATAGGAAGAGAAAAATAGCAAGAGAGAGCATCGCTTCTTCCTCTGACTACAAAATCTCTGCAGATCATTTTTCCCTATAATTTCCCTCAATAATTCTACCGGGAAGCTTGACTGAAGGGCATATACGGCCTTTATTTACCATTCCACGAACTAAGAATCTATGTTTAACTCTGCGTAATACCTGCTTAGCAGGAAATAAAAAAATACTTTAATGATTTCAACATGTCACGTGGAACGAAGCTTATATTTATTTCAGTTTTTATTGCTAGAGCTTAGTGATGTCAGCAACGTTGTTCGTCTCAGGAGGTTTAATTTCTACTTTTGTCTATGTTTAGATGGTGATGGCTGGCGACAAAGAGCAGCTACAGCCGATTATACATCTTTTTCTTACTTCATTACTATATAGTGAAATTCAAACAACAATGATTTATTCTTTTCATATATATATATATATATATATATATATATATATATATATATATATATATATATATATATATATATATATATATAATATATACAAACTCATATATATATATATATATATATATATATATATATATATATATATATATATATATATATATATATATATATGTATGTATGTATGTATGTATGTATGTATGTATGTATGTATGTATGTATGTATGCGTATAAGTAGTCTGTTTGTTTACAAAATTTCAAAAGCAACTGCCAGACTATTCCTGTTGAACGTCAACCAACAAGATTTAATGTGACGTTTACAAAAGTCCCCGTCGAATTTTGCATTATGTCATTTCACCGGATGAATTTTTGAGATCGAAATCATTATTTTCTGCTCTCAGAAATCACCCCATTAATGTAAAACCGACAATCAGTACGATAACTTCAAAGTTCTCCCTTGAACCTGTGACAGGGTACAGTCGCCTTTCAATAGCAATTTCCATATATCAACGAGATAACGTCCTGTTCAGATACTAAAATTATTGCCAAGCGACTCCATACTACCTAACTGCCCATTACTCTTGTATTTTCTTTTTTTCGGGGGGTGGGTTTGTAGTCAATCTTTCATTTTTCCTTACCCAATCTAATAATTGCCTGTTAAATCACATAAAAGTAGGTAAACCAAGATTCTTTAAGCAATATGTTGTATTCTCTAATTATTAAATTTAATGTCTATCTTTGCTACTTCATCCATTTTGTCTGTTGAGTAATTGGCTCTCATATCTTTTTATATTAAAATATAAAAATGTTCTTTATAGGTTTACTTTTTCGAACGAACCAGTGTTCATCTTTCTGGCCTTTTCATTTTATTTCACTGAATCATATTTGACATTTTCTCACTAACCTTTTCAGTATTTTTTATTTCTTATATTTTTTTATTGAATTCTACTGTATATGTCTAAGTATGTTCATTTATAGATCCATAACCTCTAGACTTTAAGCGTCTGAAACTTGAAGATGATTATTTTAGTGCATCTGAAAGTTGTGTTAAATACTGTACACACGCACAGACACACAGACAGACAGACACACACACAGACACACACACACACACACACACACACACACACATATATATATATATATATATATATATATATATATATATATATATATATATATATATACATATATACACACACACAATAATTTACCTTTTCCAGAATCTTGAAGGACGCTGTCCAGTCATCACTACGCCCCGATGGATCTTTCCCCCACCCTTTGTTTATCGTCATCCAAATCTTACCTCTAAATCCCCCACCTGAATTCCATTTCCCTCTCGACGCATCCTTCCTGATAACTGCCCTGCCCCTCAGGCCTTCCTCGTCACCCCTTGGCAACAGGCGAGCGATGTTTCCTCCAATTCAGACGGGAAACCGCCGCAGTTGTAAAGCCTGCTTGTGGGGAGGAAGTTATCACGTGCAAGAATTTGCCATATCTGACGATCCGAGAAAGAGAATTGAAGCTGCTTTTGGAAAACAAACTCGAATATGATCGCGAAGTTAAAGTCTTCACTCTGCTGCATATATTGCTGGTACGTTCGTTTTTCGCTACATTTCTGTGGCTAGTGATTCTGATGATATGTTTCGTCTGTCATATCAGATGATCGTATCAAAATTGTCTTAAGAATGCAACAAGATAGATAACTGACTTTCATTCCTTTTGAGTAGAAATCAAATGTGTATCTTTTCGGCTAATTACTCGATATACTCTGATTTGCTTACTTGGATTTTACAATGGTACGTTGCATACAACGAGAAACGACGAAAAGAAAAATGATGTGTCGTATATTCAAAGTTCTAAGCCATTTCATGATGCCAAACAATCACAAGTATATTATAACGTGAACTTTGCAAAATAACATTGCAAATAATAATAATAATAATAATAATAATAATAATAATAATAATAATAATAATAATAATAATAATAATTTGTTAAATGAAATGGCAATGTTCTTTTCTCTTCAGTGCCAATGCTAGACAAAAGCTGGCCAAAGTTCATATTATGGCCGAGGGAACTGGTACAGAAGCTGGAGGCTCGGTAACTGTATTTTACAGGCAACAGGAAGTACAGCAAGTGAAATGCGGTAGAGTTTCTAGCAAGTAGGCCATCCGGTACATGAATTCCGGAGGTCGTCCTCAAGCAATAGATTACTTCTTGGAATATTTCCTTTGATGTGATCGTTTCAGACAATTATATATATATATATATATATATATATATATATATATATATATATATATATATATATATATATATATATATATATATATATATATATATATATATATATATATATATATATATATATATATATATATATATATATATATATATACACATATATATATATATAGAATAAAACGATCGAGACCTCTCATACGCGATTTAAATAGCTAATAACTCTCTTCGTTTCGTAGAGTTTTATGGTAATTCCATAGCTTCATGTCCTCAGCAAGCGAGGCACATGGCTGAGAGAACGTAACTCACAAAGCAAGTGAAAATCAATTAACATCTACAGTATGTTTCATAACTAATAATAACCTAAATCTTATTAACATCTATGAAAATAAAAGAGAGAAATAGTTATAAACGAATAAGGAAATGGATGCTTCGCTTTTGAGAGATGTATTACAAAGATTATAATATTTTTAGCGTAGTTTCTTTACCACCGCAAATGAGAGGAAATTGTGTTTATAAAACTTTGCTTCCTGAGAATTGGCTTCAGTTTTGAAAGCATGAGAGGTAATTATTTCATGTCTTTTAGGTTTCTTGTGAATTTACAAAATCTTTTCATAACTATTTCCTAGCTCAAGTAAACATGGTCGTTATTTCAGAACTCTCTCTCTCTCTCTCTCTCTCTCTCTCTCTCTCTCTCTCTCTCTCTCTCTCTCTCTCTCTCTCTATAATCCTCCATTTACCACACTTCTCTCACTCTCTCTTTCTTTATTCCTCTCCATGTAATCCTCCATTTACCACACTTCTCTCGTTCCCTCTCTTCCTTTATTCCTCTCCATATAATCCTCCATTTCCCGCACTTCTCTCGCTCTCTTCACTATGCGTCCTGGGCTCTCAAGACGTTAATGGCTAAGTGATTGTTGGTTGCAGAACATAATTGCTCCCCGTGGGCAGGTAGCTCTATGTTCCGCCTCGTAGGGAATGCAATTGACTCGCACCAACATTCAACACCGTAATATAAAGCGCTGGGGGAAATTCTCTCCGTTCGTCTGTCGTTCATATGGGGTCGTTTCGTTCAGGAGATTTCTTTTTTCCTTGATTGATAAGAGCGTTCCTTTTCCTAATGGGCATTCGTGATGGAGGTGCATCCCCAGAGCTTAATGCTTATGTTTTTCCTTTCCCTACGTGAGTGGGTGATTACTGGTAGGGATTTGTGCGGTGTTTTGTATTAAATGTAGTATTTATCATATGTTTTCTTCTTAACTAGCCAGATTTCCTCAGCGTTCGTTGCCCTATTACTTTGTTAAGTATTGTACAAAATGTCTTGAAATATATTTTCTTTCTTTCTCATGGATCTCCACGGAGCAAGTGATGATAAATGATGGTGACATTTTAAAATCTCCTTAAACAAGTTTGTTGTCATTTCCAGCGAGAACTGTACAGTGAATACACGCAGTTACTGAGAAGTTGTACTTTCTCAACTTTACCCATTCCTTTAATATGGATCCTTTGAAAGTAAACAAAAAAAAAAAAAATCAGAAAACGATGAAACATTACAGCAGCTTCACGAGTTGAGGAAAGTTAATCACGCACAAAAGAACAGCCACATTTAATTTGCCCTCTTGATAAATCTGGCGTTTGAGAAAAAGAAAAAAAAACCGACGGAGGATATTGTGTTTTATCTGAGCATTTGTTACGAAGTTCTGGCCGTCTGTAACTTCTAACGATCCAACTTTCCTGCCAGAACACGGATGATGTATTGCCTAAAACAAACTTCCCGTGTTCGTACTCCTCATAATTTGCTGTGAATTACATAAAGTTTTGAAGAAGCGAGACTATGAGCAAGAAATGTTTTAGAGATGAGGAAGTGTTTTCCGCCTGCGGAGAAATTATTCCGGTGGGGAGCAGACCGACCAATTATATGGGAAGATTTGGTATTTTTACTGCATTAACTGAAGAAAAGGAAACCTTAGAATGTTTTTTTCTAACAGAGGTGACACTTTATTATGTTTATGAATATCAGGAATATCTGTTAATATTATTTTTTATAGTCATAAATAATAGGAGGCAGACGTCCTTTGTAATGCAAGTTGTATCAAATACAGATTTAGAATATATGTAACGTCTATACACAGTGATTTACGCCGCTTACAAAAGGTTTTAAAAGAAGAATGAAACTCAAGCAAGAAATTATTTTATCACAATAAAAGGAAAAATAAACATTTGCATTAAAGAAATTGTTTTGAATTTTAGGAATCAGGTGAATGAGGTAATTATTAAAACATGAGTTAATGACTGAAGGCAAAACTCCTCGAAACATTAAGGACGTAATTATATTCTTCATTTGTCAGATCATGAGATACGTGAATAATACCAGAGGTGGTGACATATTCCTTCGCCTGAGAAGAAAAACACATAACTTGTAATTTTGCGTTAAAGAATTATAATGAAATCGAGCAATTCAAGTCATGAAATACGTTGTTACACCCGAATGAAGAAACGCAAAAGGCTGCCTTTGAAAATGATTTTCTTAATCGTTTATCGAGAAAGTTATTGGAGAGTTATGGCGCTTACGGAAATATTCAGTTCGGAAGAAATATTCTTGTACGGGTTTTCTTCTGATATGGACTTTTGGGTTTATATATATATATGGATATTTTATATATATATATATATATATATATATATATATATATATATATATATATATATATATATATATATATATATATATATATATATATGTGTGTGTGTGTGTGTGTGTGTGTGTGTGTGTGTGTGTGTATGTATGTGTGTCTGTTAGTGCGCGCGCGAGCTTGTCTGTGTGTAAAAATAAGAACTTCCATCTCACAGATTACAGGTTGAATGTATGGGAAAAAAGCGTGAATAGAAAGACATTTTCCTAAACCTTAAGGAATGAGTTTGTCATGTACTGGGCAGTAAAAAGAAATACACTATAAGAATCATATGATTTTCTATAAAAAAATAATAAAAATAATTCTACTTCCATCTCGTGTCAGGCGAGAAATTCATGTTGCCTTGGTGACTCACGAGGCCGACTGGCGAGGGGGGAAATGCGCTGTATTGAGCAGAGACAACGAAGTTGGAAATTCCATTTCATGTCGTTGTTAAGACTCTTTTCTCTCCTTGTACATGAAACTATCAGAGCTTCTTTGCCAAGTTTCTGTTATACAAGACTTGAAGGAGACAATATTTATATGTTCTTTAAAAAAAAAATAAATAAATACTGGTCGGTTGTATTTACTTTGCCAGTATCTTTTCTTTTTGATAAGGGACTGGAGGATGGAGGAGAAAATTATTTATCTCTCTCTCTCTCTCTCTCTCTCTCTCTCTCTCTCTCTCTCTCTCTCTCTCTCTCTCTCTGGTTTACTGAGCCATTATAGGTATAAATAAAGTACTACTTTTTAAAAGACATTATTTAAACGAAATTTATTCTTCTAACTTGCAAAGAGTTTATTTCATCCTGGCCAATATGTTAGTTTATGATCCGTACGTATGCATATGTATATGTATGTATATCATATATATATATATATATATATATATATATATATATATATATATATATATATATATATATATATATATATATATATATATATATAAATGTGTCTGTTTACTGATCCATTATAGGTGTAAATGGAACACTATTTTTAAAAAGACATTATTTAAACGAAATTTTTCTTCTATCTTGCAAAGACTTTATTTCATCCTGGCCAATATATTAGTTTACGATCTGTAAGTATGTATATGTACATGTATATGTATGCATAGTATATATATATATATATATATATATATATATATATATATGTGTGTGTGTGTGTGTGTGTGTGTGTCTGTGTGGGTGTATGTGTGTGTGTGTGTGTGTTCGTGTGCCATAAATTTCTCTTCTTATCGTGTTCGCTCTTTCCCAACCACCTCCACTCCCTTCTCTGTCCACCTATGGCTGCGTTTCCCTCTTTATTTTTTGCTGTGTCAGGCGTTGCCTAGCAACCTGTAATCTGCCTTTTGAAAGATGGAAGTTTCCGACTTCGTTTAGAGAAATTATTTGGAAAGGAAATCGAACTGCAGACGCTGGAAGAATAATTGGTTCTGAATCTCAAAACTTTTCCTTTCACCAATTACAGGTACTTCTTATCTCAGGTTTTGTGTTGAGAGCTTGTTATTGATTTTACGTTGCACGTAAATACAAATCTATTTTATACGATTTAATAGATTCCTATATCCTTTCTGTTATTATATTCGGGGGTGGATCTTATTAATGCTATGAAAATAATTTTTCTTTATCTTATATTACCATGATTGATATCAGTTACAAAAATTACTCTCAATTGCGGTCCCTTTATTTATGTAAAACACCTTTTTCTAATATTTTTTTTTTTTACTGAATCTAATTCATTTGCTTTACTTTTAAAGCCAACAGTATTTATGTAGTGGCGAATACAATTTAACTCTCCATATATACTTTCTTTATAAAGTTCTATGTATCGATGACATCCACATGAAATTTGAATTCACGAAGATTCGTGCCCGATTAAGAGGAACTTTGATGAATGGAATTATATTGTAAAATGGGGTAATAAAGCTGAAAAAAATATGATCTTTTAGCGATATAGTAACCTTGCAAGTATTTCTCTCTTAGACTTTTGAATGCATCTTTTCACATATTCCATTATTCACATTTATTGGTAAACACAGGTAAACGGGATAGGTTTCAGTAAGGCGGGATAATAAGCTCTCATGTTTTCTGTAATTCGTAAAGAAACTCGTTCTTTTACTTTGTTAACATTTTATTTTATTTCTAATGTGTGTTGGAATTGCCAACCTGCTCCCAAGATACCAGCTTTCTGATAGGTCATTCCTTTGCCAAAAATATACGCATTTCCCGATGCGAGAATATCTTCTTCTTCTTCATTTGGTAAGTCATTTGTTTTTTCCTGAGAGAGAGACTTCAATCCACGATATTGGTCTTTGGGAAAACCTGCCCGCATTTCTTTGCAGATTAGAGTTCCTCAATGCGACTCTCATTCCGTTTGCAAAAGTTCCAATTAGTGGTTCTTCTATAAAGGTTCTCCCTCTCTGATTAGAGTCGCGTGTCATCAACCGATATTGGTTCCCAGGAATTATATAGTCCATATTGACAAAGGCTACCAAAACCAGGCATTTTCTTTTTATGAAAATATTCACCAAATGAATGTTTCTCTTGATGGTAAAGTTACCAAAGGTTTTCTCATTTTTGTAGTAGAATGTCTAAAAGAGTGTTATTCCTTTTCATGAACTCATTATCTTTGATTTCCTAACGGCAAAGAAGCTTTGTGCTCCGAGTTGTTTGCGAAAAATTTGTTTTGTAGTTATGAGCTGAAGTTCAGTATTTTAAAAGACTAGTGAATAAGGAACTTCAACTAAATTTTTGTTCTTTCAGAACCATTATGTTGCTTAACTTCCATTTCATCTATTCATAGAACTGGTAAGAATAAATTACTATTAGAAGGCATAAAGGTCATATTAACGGCTATAAAAACAAATAAAAAATGCTCCGAAGTTTCTCCGGCGCAATCGAGTTTTCTGTACAGCGTATAATGCTGTATGAAAATCTCAGCCACGGCCCATGAAACTCTCAGCCGGCCGTGGTGGCCTGTGTTGCTGCGGTGCCAGATGCACGATCATGGATAACTTTAACCTTAAATAAAATAAAAACCACTGAGGTTGGAGGGCTGCAATTTGATATGTTTGATGATTGGAGGGTGGATGATCAGCATACCAATTTGCAGCCCTCTAGCCTCAGTGGTTTTTAAGATCTGAGGGCGGACAGAAAAAGAGTTGACGGGCAGACAAATAGCCATCTCAATAATTTTCTTTTACAGAAAACTAAAAAGTTAAAGGAGAAGAAAGGAAGTTATTTTGCATAACTTCGTTTTTGGCTTATAAAGCATCAGTGTCCTATATACATTTAAACTTACTAATTTTCAGTGTGTATGCTCGGGAAATAGGAATGCTCAGTACTTCATTATGCTTTGTGCAAATTTTAAACAAGTAGACCATTTGAAATGTTCAGTAACTTCCTAACAGCTCCGTATGGAAAATTATAGTCACTATTCATAGTAAAGTAGTAAAATAGCTTCCAGATGAATTTTCGAATGGTGTCTCAAGTTGGTAAGATTATAAGATTTCGGGCTTTGTTGAAACGGAAAGTAAACTGCAATGAGTTGTATATTTAAGTTTCATTGTTCCCAAGGATCGAGAACACTACATAGGAGCCAAATTCGTTATTATGACAATCATTTGGACCTTATCTAAAATCAGTAAAGTTAAAGACATGTCTTAAAAGGTATCACGAAAAGTAATTGCCTTAATAACGCACTTGAGCAAAATACTTACCAGTGATCATAATGGCTTTTTAATTCTTTTCTGAGACGCTTTTTATTTCTCAGAGCAAACATTCTTCGGACATTCTTTGTATTCTTATCTCACTTGGTAGTTCAACTGAAATCTCTCCAACCGTGACATCGTTTTCGCAACGATGTAGGTCAATGTGACATCATGTAGACCTCATTTACTATGCGTTGACATCAACAAAAAATGTCAAAAGAAACTGAACTTTGTTTCTTCGCCTGTTATTTCAATTCATTCCATTCCATTAGTTCGCTTTAGATATTTAAATCTTTATTCCGTACTGTATTCGTTTGATCTTTATTATCTATCAGCATTTGTGAATACGAGATTCTTTCTATTAATCATCACAGTATCGTCTTTGCTCTCGTTAACCTTTTAATTGGTTAACAATTTACTAGAATACGTTGCCTGTTAACAAAACCTGAAGATAAAAATATAACGCATCATTGAAGAAGCTGACGTAGCGATATGGGCTAAGTAAATGACTACGGCTTATAATATCCTTTAACAAACATTTTGAACTTATGACTAAACATAGCAGTTTTTGTTTATCCTTGCAGAATTTAGTCTAGAAGACTGGAAATGCTGGAGACAACTGGTAGGTTTGCCAGGGAGTTATAGATGCCACGTGTGTATTAGCACTTGAAGAAAATAATAGACTGAACAAAAAATTACACACACACACACACACATTTATATACTGTATATATACAGGTTCTTATGAAGACTTTCATGTGCATTGCTGACAATCTTGTTTTACTTTATGTGATGATTAATACCTGTATATATATATATATATATATATATATATATATATATATATATATATACACATGTATATATGTATATATATACACATACTCACAAACAGACATACACACACACACATATATATATATATATATATATATATATATATATATATATATATATATATTATATAATTTATATATATATATATATATATATATATATATATATATATATATATAATAAAATATATATATATATATGTAATAATCACCTCACATAAAGTAAAACAAAATTCTCAGCAATGCACCGTCTCTCTCTCTCTCTCTCTCTCTCTCTCTCTCTCTCTCTCTCTCTCTTTTATGAAAGTCTACGTAAGAACCTGTTTTCCCTCGTGCAATCCACAGGGACACGAGCCGTCTTCACCTTTCTGTTCATTCCGAATCCCGCATTCTTTTCATGAGGAAGATAATGCCCCCCTAATGAAGAATAAGAAAGAAAGAAAGAAAGAAAGAAGAAGAAGAAAAAGAGTGGGGAAAGAAGGAAAGGGAATCCTCCAGGCGAAAGGAATTCTTAGGGAAATCCTCTCTCTGATTTTACGGAAGTCTCTGGTTTAAAATGTTATTTCGTAATGAAAGATTGATTTTTTCCCCGATGGACTGGCGTCTCGTCAAAGAAGGTCCAGTGATGTAACTAGTAAATGAATTGAAGAAAAAATTTTGTAATAAACCTTTGGCATGATTTAAAAGTCGAAAAATTACTCAGATCGTTACCAATACAAACACACACACACACACACACACACACACACACACACACACACACATATATATATATATATATATATATATATATATATATATATATATATATATATATATATATATATGATAGAAATTGTACACACAAGAAGCAAGCAAAACTGAATAATCCGCTTTATTTTGGCAGCTATAATTGGTCCACTACGTGGAATATGAATGATGTTATAGTGGCAATATTTCTGTGAGGCTAAACCACATTTTGGATCGACCTTGTTTGCATTCATGGACTGTAATATGCTTGGAAAGATCTTCTTCTTGAAGAATCCTCTCAGTTGGTTGGGTGCGTCTAGTATACCCCACAAAGCCTCTTAGTCCTTTCAACCTCTTATCCATTTGCAGGCCTCCATATACCATGGGCTGTGCTGGCATAAGGCCAAACTAAAACTAAAACTAAAACCAACCAGGCACTAGAATTCATAAAAAATTCGACCTTTTGTTGTGATCTCTCTTCGTCAAACCGCAGCGAAACAAACGTGCTTATATTATAAAATTATTTTGCTTGTTTAATAAATTTAATATTCGTAATAATAAAATGAAAACACGTCCTTCATGATATGAAATAAATGTAGGAGAATTACTATATAATGTTTCTCTACAGAGAAGTAATAACTCAGAAAAATGGAGAGACTACTAAAAACTGGATTCACTTGACAGAGTTATCATTTTTAACGAGACACGTATAAGAGACTGTCTTATTTTTAAACGTATTATTATCATTATGTGATAAAAACTTTAGATAATGATTCTAAAGAAAAATTCCGCCATTTCTGTTTTTGTATAAAAAAAAATTAAAACAAACAGGTTTAATTGGATTGCCAAAACAACTTTTTATTTTCACAGATGAGTTATTTTGAAACAATAACACTAACCAGTCCTTTAAAAGTTGTTGACTTGGAAGCATTATGAGTACCTGCAAGTGCCCATTAGGGCATTGTTTCCATTTCATGGTTTATTATTTCAACTTTGAACTTCTCAAGTGAAAAGTGCTGGAAGATATTGCGCACAATTATATTTCTCTTGTAGGAGATTTTGTTTCCTGGTCGTAACTATAAACGTATTTTTTTTTTTTTAGATTTTAAATAAAAAAGGGGAAGATCAAGACGGAATAGAATAATAATGATAAAAAAGTCGAATAAACAGAACAGAACGAGTAAGACCCACCACAAGGCAGTAATGGCAACCAACAGAACTTCACATTTGTCAAAGTACTCCCACGATATTCTCGTGAAGGCGAATGGTTCTGAATACATCTCATCAGCATCTGATATCTACGGATAACCACCCGGTATGACGCACGTCTCTCTCTCTCTCTCTCTCTCTCTCTCTCTCTCTCTCTCTCTCTCTCTCTCTCTCTCTCTCTCTCTCTCTCTCTCATTTGATTTTCTGGATTGGATGGTAATAAAACTTGAGAAACTAACTATTAACTCTGTGAAGCAACTGATATTCTGATCGTTATTTGCATTGTGATTTTATTCACTTACAGAGGAAAACATTACACACACACACACACACACATTATATATATATATATATATATATATATATATATATATATATATATATATATATGCATATATACATATGTTTGTTATATATATATATATATATATATATATATATATATATATATATATATATATATATATATATATATATATATATATATATATATATATATATATATATCAAGCTACAAAAGTTGTTTAATATCTAATTCGCTCTACTATGAAAATAATAGCGAAGGGAAGTTACGATTGGTAAGTGGTTAGACACCTGGCAGATTCAAACCAGTTATCAGTTATAATTCCCCTTCAGCATTATTTCTGAAGTAGAGCGAATTGGGCATTAAACGAAATTTGTAGATTATTGTATGTGAATATAAACAAATAAAAAAAATGCGCCGAAGTTCGGCCCAATCGACTTTTCTGTACAACGTATAATACTGTATGAAACTCTTAGCCGCTGCCCATGAAACTTTCAGCCACGGCTCGGTTGTGGCCTGTACTGTTGGCACCTATAGCGGTGCCAGACGCACGATCATGGCTAACTTTAACCTTAAGTAAAATAAAAACTACTGAGGCTAGAGGGCTGCAATTTGGTATGTTTGATGATTGGAGGGTGGATGATCAACATAGCAATTTACAGGCCTGTGGTTTTTAAGATCTGAGGGCGGACAGAAAAAGTGCGGATGGACAGACAACTAGCCATCTCAATAGTTTTTTTGACAGAAAACTGAAATGTCACGGTGATGTGATAGAAATTTATATATATATATATATATATATATATATATATATATATATATATATATATATATATATATATATATTTAAAAATCAGAGATTATATATATATATATAATATATATATATATATAAGCTGGTAAACAAAACTAACCATGATGAAACACTCAGAAGCACCTGGAGGGATAATTTTCCCAAGTTCTAGTAATCTGCATCTACGAACAGACTATGAGGGAGAAGCAGTTTTCTATCATTGTATGATATTTGTATCTGCCTAACATATCTTTAGATAAAACAACATCCCCAACAATCTAGAGAGCTTCCTAACTTATATTTAAAAAGAATATAATGCATTCGCGTCTATTCTTCTTTATAATCTTTTCATACTAAGGAGGACGTCCTCTGTGGCCCTGAAATAAAGCTGTAGCGAATAGTCAGCCTTAATAAACTTCTGTCATTGTGCGGTTGAATTAAATAATCTTTTTTACAATAACATACGATTAATATCCAAATACCCAAAATTAGATTGATCATTTGTCACCAGGATGATCCTTTTGTATTGTTCATTCTAGATGATTTCCACTGAATGCGCTCCATGAAGCATGACACGTATCATACAAAGAGATAAGCAATTAATTATGAGTTTCCTTCACCCATAAAGAGTAATACTTGCAATAGGAGAAAAAATATTAGTTTTTTATCATTTTTCAGCATCAGTTAATAAACTCGTGGCTGTTTGAGATTTTAATACAACCCAATCCAAATGTTTCTTGTTGTATGGAGGAATAATAGTTATCCAAAATAGCCCATAACTATTATTGAAATAGTTATAATTTTTTGAAGAAAAAACACTGGAATGGCTCAGTGATTGATTTGAACAATCAGGTTAACTGAATATTTGTGACGCAGCAAAACAATTTAAAGTTGGAAATTTCCGTAACGTGAGAAAAATAAAATAGAAGATACAATATTTTCCAAAAAGGTGAATTCTAAAGTTCGAGCAATGTAACCAAGTCTCTTTAGAAGTGTTGTATTATCTTATTCAGTGTCACGGATAAAGGTGGACTTCTTACTCAAAACATTTTTAAGCAGAATTATGAATGAAATTTAGAATATCCCTTTTACATCACTTAGACGACGGACAAAGATTACACACACACACACACTCACACACACACACACACACACGCACACACACTCACAGCCATTTTACATCTTTAGTTTTTCGATTACCGAAGTAACTTTTCATATACTAACACTACAAAGACAAAATCACCCAGGTAATTTGAAAATCGTAATTGTTTTTTTTAAATGAATGGGACCCAAATTCACCTAAATTACACACTTCGTAGAAACCAATCTCTGTTGGATGTATTTAACAATTCCTTGATTTCTACCGCGCGTCTTTGTTCTGGGAAATGAAACGAAGGCCTCTTTGTATACGGGTCGAGAATTGAGTTGGAGAGTTTCGAACCACAAATAAAAGTAGATTAAATCTCGAGAAATCAATTTCAACTTTTGGAAAAACGATTTTACACTTACCTCACTTGCAAATACAAAAATGTTAGTGATTGTAGGTCACGTATTTATTAAATTTATGGACTGAAGAGCATTATTTAACGTTACGTTTCTTTCACTTAACGAAAAGTTTATTTTTTTTTTTACAGTATTTTCCCTTTTTCTTTTTTTCTACACTAACGACTCGCCACTATTATATAAATTCACCGTATTTTCCCCCTTTCCTTAATGACTTACCCCTGTCGTATAAACCCGAATTACTGTTTCTGTAGGACTGACGTAAAGAGGTGACTGAAAATGTAAGATTATGATCATGCAGTTAGTGGTTTGACTAATTTCAGTTCTGAATTAAACAAATGTCAGAAATTCAGCTCTTTTTACGCATGAGTAGGTCGGCCTGTGGTCTGTACCACTCCATTTTCCTTAAAATATTCCCTAGAAAAAACGTGCTCGGTGCTGAGGTCACTTACAACTAATTTTTCAAAATACTTTACGTTCGGTGAGTTAACTAAATATTGTCACGGTGGGTGGTAAGAAAAAGCTAAAAAGAGAACAAGTCTTTTAACATTTGGTTGTCATTATCTTATACGTTTGTATCCGCTGGGAATACGAGGTACAATTATTGATCTCAACGTGTGAGTAGATATAATCCCTCTGAAGCCACATCCGAAGACTTAATAGTTATCAGAGATAACTGGTTGGGTAATTTCTTTTATTATTATTATTATTATTATTATTATTATTATTATTATTATTATTATTATTATTATTATTATTATTATTATTATGTAAAGCGCGTTTTATAATCGTGTTTGTTAAAGAAATTCATGAAGATATATATTATCTCGTTTTCTTGCTTTTTTTCTGCTATCATTGAGTTGAACTGACTTCTTATTTATAAACGTTTTGTCCAGCAGAACTAGGAACTTGTTGGAGGAAAAAGATTCTATCATTATTTTGTAATAAAAGAAATAAAAGAAGGAAATATGAAAACAAAAGCCACAGAGCCTCTTCCTTACGCCTCCAGAGCAGAAATCTTTCCCCAGTCGATTGTGTTTGCGCAGCCAAATCTCATTTCTTTCCCCTGAATATATCCAGCTTTTGTGTCTTTCAGCATTCGATAATCCTTTGCCGTCAGAAAGCGAATTACCATATTTTCTAAGATAAATTTCTATTTTTTTTTTTTTTTAGTCTGTTACTCTTTCATTTGAAATGCGTGTAATGTTCTCGGAATGTGTTTAACGTTCTCCTTCAACTGATTTTGTGTATCTAAAAATATTCTCAGTATCAAAGTTGAATAAGATAAGATATTACCCTGCGTCTTTGTGAACTGGTATCTCAAGAGTTTCAATATAAAAAGACGTGTAAACTGGTCTTATTTTACACAATTGGCTATAACTGAAGTTCAATATGAATACGTGTAAACTTGTCTTATTTTACAAAATTGGCTATAACTGAAATCTATAAATGGAGAGTTGAATATAATAAGATTATTTTGGAAGTTGACAGACAAACTATAAATAATTTTCTTAAATCTGCTGATGTTATATTTATATTAATAATTGGTAGATCAGTCAGAGTCAGCGACCTTAGCAGTTTCATAGCCTTTGCGGTATTCCAGCGTAGAATAATTTTAACTAGTGATTTGAATACTAACGATAATGTTTAAATCGTTCAACCATAGCTACACCTGTTTAATTATTAAAATTTTTTCTGTTTTATTATTCAAATTTTTTTCTTATATATTTATTTATTTTGTGAATTAACGTAGCTCTTTTGTCAATCATGCCCTTGTTTTAAGATTTTTAGATGAGTTGATTTATTCTTGGTTTTGTTGTTATTTCAGCTCACTTCCCCTTTTATGGTACTATTTGAGATTTTATATTAGATAGTTACCGTTTAAGAAAGATCTATGCTTGCGATTTACATAATTTCATATATAATAATAGCATTGTGTAAGTATGACTAGAGCGTCAATTTTGCCTAGATTTATAGTAAGTTTCCCATTTACATTTCAAACAAAATGTGATGCAATTTTTAATTCTTCGGATAAATTACAAGAAGATTAAAATGATTTTACTATAGCATAAAAAAATTAATGAAAGTACACTCACACCATCTAAAAAAAAAACAATTTTTTACAGTTCTTTCAAAATAAAACTTATGAGAGGATATTATATCAATTGTTCCAGCGTGTAAATAGAGGTGCACACACATTCATCTAAAAGCAGAATTCACAAACCTTTCCCCGAAAACCCCTAAATAAAACAACTTCCTTCCGCCTTTATTTTGGACTTTCAAGTGTCAAGACAATGTCGTCACGTGACGCCGTGGGTCTGCATACGAAATTTCCCTCCGCCCTCTTGCAACCCGTTTGTACCCAGCTCTTATTTTATTTTCTTTTTCTCCCCTCGTTCCTTTTTCTCATTCTCTCTTCTCTCCTGTTTATCGTGTTCTGTTTTTCTCCCCCCCACGTCGCAGGGTCAACAGAGTGAAGTAGGGATAACCGTGGTATGGAATAGGAGTTAGTGAACGTTGGTAATAGATAGGTAATAGAAATAAGTGAATGTAGGTAACAGAAATAGGTGAATGTAGGTTACAGAATAAATGAATGTAACAGAAATAAGCGAATGTAGATAATAGAAATAAGTGAATGTTGGTAACAGAAATAAGCAAACGTAGGTAATAGAAATAAGTGAATGTAGGTAACAGAAATAAGCGAGTGTAGGTGACAGAAACAAGTGAATGTTGTTAGTTTTATTGTTAGAAAATATAGTAGTGATCATCTGACCACATTGCTTTGAAGCTCACCGTCAAAGCAACGAATGATGTACACTGAAATTTTAACGATAGATAGAAATCAAGGTCTTTATGATTGTAAAGGACGCGGAGAGAGTAACAGATATATAAAAGAACATTAACAGACAATAATAGAATGGAAAAGAGAACTGTGTCTCAGAGGAGTTACGATGTTGCCTCAGGGGCTACAGATGAAACATATGATGTTGTTCCCTTGACTGAGGAAAGAGGAAGAGATGGGAGGGGGAGGGGAAGATGGGGAGAGGGTTGGGGGGGTGACTGTTTGATCTAAGGATTACTAAAAGCGGAGAAATCCAGTGGGGAAGAAGAAGAGGTAATAAGAGGGGAGGAAAAGAGAGAGAGAGAGAGAGAGAGAGAGAGAGAGAGAGAGAGAGAGAGAGAGAGATTGAGATTTTAGTCGCTTCACATATATGAAAATGGTTATGAACAAAGTCTGTATGTCAAAATGGGAATTAAAAACAACCTATTTAATCTTGCAATTACAGTCGTTACCAAAGAGAAGAGAGAGAGAGAGAGAGAGAGAGAGAGAGAGAGAGAGAGAGAGAGAGAGAGAATACCCATCGGATTTTTATTCAAGAGATTATACCATGAAATTGCTTCAGGATGAAGCAACACCTGGCACATAAATTGCACATACACTTTGAATCATAAATCGAAGGAAATTTAAGTGCAATGCTTTTTTTTTATTTTAATATTAAATTCCTTCCCTTTTTTCGAAATCTTTTATCGGCAGTTGGTTCCCTAGCATCCTCAAGGGCGAAATCTCATTGTATTTCTATAACTTGTCAGTCCTTGTATTTATAGGCCAGAATGCCATTTCCTATCACAGCTTACCACCTAAGGTTACAGCCTGTTTATTGTATTATTTCCTCTCCTTCCATTTTGTGTCTTCCGCTGCATGCGCTCATATTATCATGCAGTGATTTTGCTTTGCAGAGCAACTGCCTAGTGTATATGACCTAGCTTAGCCTCAGGCTTCATTACTCTCAGCAGGTTAAGAAGACCAAATATGTTTTGCTAACCTTATTGTACATTATAATGGACAATCATTTCGTGTGATTCCTTACAGCCCACAGAACTTCAATGGCTATCTATCCCCAACATTGACTCTATGGTAGTAAGGAGAAATACCTTTTCAGCAGGCATCTTTTAAACTGAATTTTATTTATTTATTTTTTTTTAGCTACTTTGTGTTTTCTCGTCAATTCTGATTACCCTGATACCTTGGGTGAGGTTCAGACTGAAATAGAAGGAAATAATGATTCTTAAATCCATCTGAGCATTCCTTCTTGTCTTTGTTTGTGAAAATAAGAAAATTGTCTTGAAAAATACAATTACCTTTTTCTCATAATAAGCATACATTAGCTGAATGTAGGTCAGTAACCATATGAAATGTATTTGGGAAAAATGTTCACATTACGTGAAATTCAGCTAAACAAATGGTATTTCTTCTTACTTGCCTGCAACCAACCGCAGTTGGTTAACTACCAAGTATTTATTTAATTGTTCGAAAAAACAAGACATAATTTCTCAGAATACAGGCACCAGTTATTTCCCCTCCGTGGGATTGAACTCTGGTCTCTAGCTGTGTGACGTGAGATTGTAATCACTGCGTGTGCGCACGAGAGAGAGAGAGAGAGAGAGAGAGAGAGAGAGAGAGAGAGAGAGAGAGAGAGAGAGAGAGAAATCTTTGATATAACATTTCCGGATGATCTAACTAACTCACGCCAGGAGACACATTGAACATGAAATATCTCGTATACTGTATGTTACCTTTTCATCAGACATTTTAAACAATATCAACTCTACCATAAGCTTAAAAACTATTTTAAACTATAAAATCTCATTAAAATATATAAGAAAATACTTTAATAGTACGTTTTATGAAAATATCAACACGTAATGCCAAATGGCAACACCGCCTTTAGCTTTAAAAAGGGGAGAGCTATTTAAACTCCGTTGAATCAAATAACGCAGTTCAGTTTGTATGAATCCCTTTAAATTCTTCCCGGCGAATGAATGGTTTAAATCTCTCCCCCCTCCCCATTCACTTGTGCGAGTCAGCGGACACCTGCATCTTCTGAACCCCGTCAGGTCATTTAAATCGCGCCTTGGGTTCGCTGTAACGGGGCTCTTGACTGGCGGGAGTTTAAATGCCGTCTTTATGTGTTTAAGGCGCAAAAAAAAAAAAAAAAAATTTTAGGCCGATGTGATTTTGTTATTGATATATTTTATAATATAAAAGTAAAGTATCTTCTTTAGTCTCTATGTTATTATTTTGAAGTACATTATTGTTAAAATTTACTTGCAATTTTGTTAAATATACATTTTTCGAGCAACACAAGATATTAAACGATGCATCCAAGTTATTTTGCAGCAAAGTGAACCATATTCTTCGTTATTCATCGTTAGACTGTGAGTTAATTTGGAAAACTAAATATGTTTTTTTAAAATCATTTTTAACATTCAGCTTTGCATGAATATTTACATAAGGCATGTATTATAGCACTTCGCATCCTGTACTTTACTTAAAGCAGGACTAATTAAGGCATCCATTTTTATTTTTATTAACATCAGAGGTACAGAAATTGTTGATGGTGGTCTTCCGAAAAGACTTGGAGTTGATTCACACGTAGATTATTTTAATGTACAAACCAACAAGGCTGTTTGAAATAGCATTTGGAGTATAGGCGTAGTCTACTTTTGTAATTATACATATATGTGTGTGTGTTTGTGTGTATACATACTACATACGCATACACACACACACACACACACACACACACACACACACACACACACATATATATATATATATATATATATATATATATATACATATTCATAAATTGTATATAAAAAATAGGTTTGCCTCGTGGGGAATCAGAAGTCCTAACGTAACGATAAGCGTCCATCTAGATTAAAGAGGACTTGAAAGACGCAAAGATATAAAAAAAAGGGGGGAAATAGAAGTGAATCTGTCCGAGGTGTATTGTTTAACAAGGCGTACCCCGAATATCACGACTACATCGATTTTCTCGAAGAGAAGGACAATGAGGAAGAAGGATCCTGAGAAGGAATGAAAGGAGAGACGACGTATGGATTACCTGTTCCTTTTTTGGGGGGTGGGGATGTCTTCTCAGGAAAAGAAAATATATAATTTTATTTTCTTGTTTATATATATATATATATATATATATATACAGTATATATACTGTATATAATGTATATATATATAAATATATATATATATATATATATATATATATATATATATATATATATATATATATATATATATTTATATATATATATATATATACATATACATACACACACACACACATATATATATATATATATATATATATATATATATATATATATATGTATATATACATATATATATATATATATATATACAGATGATGATGTTTTTCTTGAAATCCATCAACCACATTTCCGGTAAATTCATTATATTCGAAAGATAAAAGCTTTAAAAAAAATAGTGAGACGTATTCTTAAATGGGTCATATTAAAAAACTTCTAAATTAGGGGCGATGCTGTTATGCCATAATGTAAATCATTATAACACTCTAAACATACCTTGAACGAACTCCTTATATTAAAATTTATTTCCTTTAGAAACGACCTCGAAGCGTCTATGGGGTACCTAAAACATTATCTGCTATAATTATAAAATAGGGCGAAGGGGTTGAAAGCTAAAGCCAAATACAACGAAATATAATTTTTCCATGCACCCGTAAACAGTTTTCAAAAATCAGGTCACGGGGGAAAAAAAAAGTAAGAGTCAAAGTCACTCACGTCTCGGAATCCTGCACGTTTCAGTGTTTTTCGACGCTCGTAAACATTTTGCGCAATCCTATAGTGACACAGAAAGTGTATGCAAATGCCAAAGGTATCCCTGTGACAAGCGTAAACGCGGAACGATTCGTTGCATTTTCAACATCTTTGATCTCGGATCTGAAATGGTAACATCCCTGTCAAAATAACTCTGGCTTTCATGCAGGAAAAATACCTGGAGAATTCCCGGATTTTTCATTTGAGGGATATGTTTTGAAATAAGCAGCTTAGCAAGAATGCCCGAGGGAACCATTGAACATTGCTCTTGTACTAATATTTGTTGATAAAAAATCCGTCATATTCTTTATTAATCTACTGGTTTGTAATATGATATTATTACAACGCGCACACACACGAGCATATATATATCTGTAAAAATATATATATATATATATATATATATATATATATATATATATATATATATGAATATATATATATATATATATATATATATATATATATATATATATATATATATATATATATATATATATGTATGCATGTATGTATTTGTATATATAATATATAATGATCACATAGAGACATGATTAAAAAAACATACTAGTTGGAGGTCCCACTCCTAGTATGGTATGTCTGCACGTGTGGTTATGAGTGATATACATATGTATATATGCATATATATATATATATATATATATATATATATATATATATATATATATATATATATATATATATATATATATATATATATACATATACATATACATATATCACATATATATTCACCATTTTGGATACGTTCTATGAGATTCTTATGTCCTATAAAAATAAATATAAAGTAAATTCTCTGTGGAAATGTGTGTTCTGAAATTCTGACACTCTGTCATAGTTCCACAATGAAGGGGCATAATTTATTTCGTCGTATGTATACACTACATTGCCTTGGTGCTCGGAAGCGATTTTGTTAACGTACATTAGCAAACATCAGCAGGTGGGGGTAGCCACAACTGTCTTGTTTTCCACGTGCAATTGGAACTTCTAAAGTTCAAGCGAAGACGCAATGCATTACTACCCTAATACAATTGCCCTTTTACTTTAATAATTAGTTACATTTTTATCTGCTTAATGATTTATTAATTTATTTTTTTCTTTTCTAATGAGTGAGAACTGTTCTTTCTGTATTTCCCTTTACGTCCTCTTACTTCTTTCTAATGAACACCATATTCTTTGGAAGCTTGAATTTTAGGCCAGTGGCCCCTTTTGGCTTCTTCCACATGAATAGGGTTCATCTTCTGAATAATAATAATAATAATAATAATAATAATAATAATAATAATAATAATAATAATAATAATAATAATAATAATAATAATAATAATAATAATTCACAAAAAAAGAATTGTAAGTGCTGGATATATAAACCCATTGATTAGTTTCCATTGATTCATATATTTATTTTGATAAATTTCAGAAAAAAATATTTTGAATCCTATAGTCTGTAAATACATTCTTTCTCTGAATACAAACGAAGAAATCGACAACACTGAGGATAATTTAGTAAGATACACCCATCACGTCTAGTTTCAAATTTTTGATACACCTACAAAGGATTTATCAGCATCCTAGGTTTCGAAAGAATTAATGGGCTTATTTTACCCAAAGGTAACTTAGAATACATTCTGAAAATGAACGCACCAGTTACCCCATACAGGACAATCCAGTGATCTAATGGAGTTCCCCACTCTTTGATTAGGAAACTCCCGCCGCAATTATCCTTATAGCGCCCCCTCCTTAATTTAGAGAGTCCTCGAAGGTCAGGATCCCCTACAGGACCTACTCGAAAGCTCTGAACTACTGGTTAACTCTGGTTTCCGGCAACTGTTCATTGTCGAGACTGCTCATTTGCTAATTACAGAAGCATGTTGGTAATTAGTTAGTAATGAGTGTACTTAATCTGTTAAAGTCACAAAAACGTATTTTTCGAGGTTGGTGGTCTGTTGCTGAATTAATTTCTATTCATATTCTTCACTGAATTGTCTTGAATATGTCTCTTGCAGTCTAATATACTGTGTATATATATATATATATATATATATATATATATATATATATATATATATATATATATATATATATATATATCTGTGTGTGTATGCATATGTATATAGAGCAACATCTTTATAGGCATTTTTATTCACGTGCCTCTCCTGGGTGCTGTGAGTTGCTCATCTCTCTCTCTCTCTCTCTCTCTCTCTCTCTCTCTCTCTCTCTCTCTCTCTCTCTCTCTCTCTCTCTATATATATATATATATATATATATATATATATATATATATATATATATATATATATATATATATATATATACACACACACTGTATATATATACATATTATTTATATGCATATACACAAAAACACACAACCACCCACACACACACACACACACACACACACACATATATATATATATATATATATATATATATATATATATATATATATATATATATATATATATATATATATATATATATATATACACATACATACATAAGAGAGAGAGAGAGAGAGAGAGAGAGAGAGAGAGAAAGGAGTAACTCACGAGCACCCGGAAGAGGGACGTTAAACAAAAAATGTCTATAAAAATGTTGTTACGTCGCCCGAAGAGAAGCCGAGCTATTTGATCAAGAGATTCCCCGGAGGGAGAAAACCCAATCAAATAATAACTGCGAGTAAAAGAGGGACCCACAGGGGGGAAAAGAAAACGCAAGAAAAGGAAAAATCCCATGAATATAGAGAGGGAAGGAAAGAGACTAAATAAATGGGAGGACGACTAAAGGGAGACCAAGAGAACTTAGTGTCTCGGAACATATAAGTTGATCAGACTTGAAAAAGATAATAATAATAATAATAATAATAATAATAATAATAATAATAATAATAATAATAATAATAATAATGAAGCAGATAAACTTTGGGTTTAAAGCCATTCAAGCACAGGGATACGTAAGTTAAAGAATTCTTAGGAAAATCGTAATTGGAAAGTGAAAACTTTGTTGTAAAAATATTGGGACATGCACATATTCGCCTACAGAATAAAAAAAAAAAAAACAAGCACACTTAATCTTCAGACTAGAGCATATCGCTACAACTCGAAGCATGAAAATATCACCGAGTGCTATTCTGAGGAGAAAATACGCTTCCAACTATTGTGTAAAATGAAACAGTAAAACGAAAGAAAAGAGTTAGTAAACGGGACGATACAGACGAAGTGAAGCACATCTGTTAGAAGGAGATGAAAAGAACCACTGAAGGAAAGATGTGAGCGTACAATACCAGTCTGACAGAAAGCAACACAAAAACGCCCTAAAAACAAGACAAATGAACGCTGCCAAGCGTTTTATCGTGGCCCCAGAGAGAAGTAAAGCAACCCTTTGTGATGGAGGTAACCGAAGCAAACAACAACTTGTGGGATGCAATATTTAAGCAAAGATGAAAGCTAGTTGAAGTGCTAGTTGTATTAATGACTCGTGATGATTGTTTCCAAAGGGAAATAATTGACCAATTTAAATAATAAAAAAGATGGGAAGATATTTTACAGAAAAACGAAAGAAAAATTGACAGCAGAATTCATTATCTCTGCTCTTAACTAGTTGAGACCCGTTGAGAATATAATTGGTTTTGTTAGGGGCTCTCGGCAACCCTTCTCTTTATTAGATTTTGGTTAACTGACTGAAGTGTTTGCGGCTCTATTTCTGGTTGCTAGGTGATACCAAGTGTCCAAACTAATTGCCGTGCGCTTAATGATATCCATACAACCTGTCTTTAACTTCGTTATAAGTAATTTTTATGTTATGTGTGGGTTTTATTATATTCCTATTTCAAAGAGTTTCCTACACCTAACTTTGACTAAGTTAGCTTAATCTCTCTCTCTCTCTCTCTCTCTCTCTCTCTCTCTCTCTCTCTCTCTCTCTCTCTCTCTCTATCGGTTCTTTTTTCCGAAATTACACAAAATCTTCGTTCTTTTATTGTTTTTTTTTTATCTTTCAAATTCAGTGTTATTGTTTACCTGATAAGCATTATCAAACTCAGAATCAAATGATAAACTTCGCCATTTGATTTTGATTTTTGATTTGCATGTATTTTTACGGTAAATATTTTAGCTTCACTTTTCTTATTCTTGTTATTTTATCATCATTAGAACTTAGCAATAATTATCTGACCACACTACTTTGAAGTCCACTGCCGAAGCAACGAACGAAGTGTATTGAAATCTAAACCATAGAAAGATATCAGATGATTTTAAATGTCACGACCGGAGTAATAGATATAACAGAAGAATACAGGAAATAAAAGAAAAGAAAAAGAAAAATGTTTGTGTCTCAGGGACGAAGTAATAATGTTGCCTCAGAGGCTACAGATGAAACATATGACGCTGTTACCTTGACTTTGGGGGGAGAAGAAGGAGGGAGGGAGGGAGGGAAAAGGGAAGGGGGGAGGAGCAGGAGCAGGAAGGGAAGGGGAAGGAGAAGGGAGAGGGGCTGTTTGATATAAGGATTCCCCTCAGAGCGGAGAAACCCGGTGGGGAAAAAGAAGAAGAAGAAGAAGAAGAAGAAGAAGAAGAAGAAGAAGAAGAGAGAGAGAGAGAGAGAGAGAGAGAGAGAGAGAGAGAGAGAGAGAGAGATGAATGGGGAAAAGAGAGGCAAAGAAAATATTCGAAAGCGAGAAAGGGAGCACCAGGAAGGGAAAGAAATACGATGGAAAATTCTTGTTGGACACAAAAAGGAGTAGCGTGAAATGGGAGAGAGAGAGAGAGAGAGAGAGAGAGAGAGAGAGAGAGAGAGAGAGAGA
Source organism: Macrobrachium rosenbergii (assembly GCF_040412425.1). Lineage (NCBI taxonomy): Eukaryota > Metazoa > Arthropoda > Malacostraca > Decapoda > Palaemonidae > Macrobrachium > Macrobrachium rosenbergii. Next base: position 6,648,640 of record NC_089769.1, on the reverse strand, counting down.
GAGAGAGAGAGAGTCGGCAAATATAAAACGCGACACAGAAATTAAAAGCAGCGAACCGGGTCATCGCGACTTCAAAAGCAACTGAGTTCTTCCATTAATGGAGGGAGTAATTGAAACTAAATGATGCAAAAATTTCCTTTCGAATGGAGCGTACAATATGAAAAATAAGAGGAGAATTTTACTGCGTGAATGACAAAATAAAATGAGACAGAAGTTAGTGTCAAAAAAAAAAAAAAAATAATGAAATAGAAGATACGTCATTGGCTCACACATTTAGTCAAGGTTTTTTTTAATTATCCACGGATGATGTTTCTCACAAAACTCAATATTAGTTTTATTAAGTATTCAGAATTTCAGGTTATCTGATATTATGCTCCTGTATATATATGCGTAAAATGTTGAGCACTCTGAATATTATCTTGCATAAGGTGCTCATAAAGGGTTCAGCATTTTGAGTATTATAGGCTAGTATTTGTATGAACAAATGTCAGCATTTTGAATATTTTACTGTTGTATATATAAGCATTAAGGGCTCAGAAATTTTCAGTATTATGCTCTTGTATATAAATGCATAAAGGTATACAGTATAGGCATCCGTGTTCCTCCTTGAGATTCTAACTGTGAAAACATTAACTCACTTTCGGAGGCATCAACATTCCAGAGTGAATATATGCATAAAGACAAAAATTAAATTTTGAGTCACAATAGCTGAAAGTACACTTTTAACGCTGAGTGCTTGTCATTCCAAAATTGTAACGCGAGTTTGATTTAGTGTCATCTGAAATTCTTAATTGGTAATTATTCTAGTAGAGTAGCCAAATTTCCCCCGCTTGTACCAGACTTACACTTATTCTTCATGTAAAAGAATTGCAAAACGATAACGGCTGTGAAATTTAGCTGCTTCCGATGTCATAAAAACAACTTTAATTTAGTTTTTTTTTTTTAATGAAAATTTAACGCACAATAACCGAAAACGAAAGTTTGCCACTGCCTTCTTAATATATTCATATACGTTTCTTCGAAATTCGAGTCAAACTCACTTCACATACCTTATGAGAAATAAGCAATTGTGAAAACGTTGAATAATGTTGAATAACTCTGTGATGTTGCTTCGTGGAAAAAGTTATGTAAGAAGTGTCAGGGGGTCAAAATATAGTTCAATTGGCCTTGCAGAGAGAGAGAGAGAGAGAGAGAGAGAGAGAGAGAGAGAGAGAGAGAGAGAGAGACTACGTCCATATCTTCCATACAATTTTTGTAGGCAATGATGTTTATGCAACATCATACAATTATTTATAACAGAATAACTATTCAGAAAGTTATCTCGCAATTATTAACAGATGTTATAAAATATTCGCAAGAACAGGTTAAAATGATAAAAGATGTAGATAAAAAAACAAGCTTACCTTGCTAATTACCAAATCTTACTTCAAAAAGGAAAAAATATATCAAATTTTATGAGCATTCATTAACTAGCTATAATGAAATGGACATTAAAATAGTTATGGTACTCAGATTGAAGGAATTTTGATTTTACGAGCTACTTAAAATAAACCTTAAAGAAACTGCACTAGGCAGAGCCGGAACCTTTATGAGGTAACAGCTGATATGAAAAAGATATAAATTTATAACAAGTGCAATTTCCATCAGAAGACTTCAATTGGTAATTATCTGTAACTCAGTCTTCAGGTTCGGTTCAAGGTACCTCTTCTGTAGTTATATTCCTTGTCTTGGTACTAGTTAGATATGATAAGAAATCATATATTAAGAAAAGACTCTGAAAAAAGGGAGTTGGAGTGGTTGGACAGCAAGATAAAGCGATCCAGAAAATTAAAGAGATAGGTTACAAGGATCTAGAGAATCCATCAACAAGCCAAGCACTGGGTCACTTTCGGCCATTCAGCGCTCAAAATAATGAAAACAGGGAGTTGGAGTGGTTGGACAGCAAGATAAAGAGATCCATAAAAATAAGGAGATAAAATACGAGGACTTTAGGCAGCAAGATTAAAGGAAGGAAACGTGAATGGAAGTCAAGTTAAAGGCCAAACCTATCCTGTTTCCAAATCCCAGCGGTACTTTTTCCATTTAATAATGAAACAAAATATGAAACGTATTACAGCCTATCAAAAAGTTTTAACCCTAGAACCGAATTATGGTTCGTTAAGTCTCAAAGGTATTATCACGGTTATTAATGGGCACTAACGAGTGAAAGGTAATCAGATCGCTTTGCCAATGTAATTCGGATAAAAGGCTCAAACGGCCTAAAAGCTTTATTGCCAAGAATTAAAAGCAAAAATGGTGACTACCACATATCATCTCTCTCTCTCTCTCTCTCTCTCTCTCTCTCTCTCTCTCTCTCTCTCTCTCTCTCTCTCTCTCTCTCTCTCTCTCTCTCTCTCTATATATATATATATATATATATATATATATATATATATCATATATCAAACGAAACATCGTGAAATTTCATAACATTTCATAATAAAGAATATAACGTATCATACTCGATCATATATATATATATATATATATATATATATATATATATATATATATATATATATATATATATATATATATATATATAACCATAAAGTCAGATTGTATTATATTACAAACTGATCATCCCACTCTGTGTAAAGAAGAGGAAATTCTTTCTTTACATATAAATGTTTTGACATAAATATTTTTGATCCTTCTGACCTCGTTTGAAACGAAAATAGATATATCTATTTAGATAAGCTTTATTGCAAACAAACGGGTATCTCGTATCCTCATAAACCGTACAATTTTGCGTCATACTTCTCTCAAGTTGCGAAATCATTTGTGTCCTCCCACTCATCTGGGCCAGCTTTGACAATGATTGAGGGCACCAGAAGTGTTCGAAATCCAAGACCTGTTTGGAGGAGAAATGAGACGGAGGATTTGGTGATTGGCAGAGATTTGTGGAGGAGAAAGTACCGGAACGACGTTAGTGGAGTAATTTCACAGGGGGTCGTTGCATTAGAGGCAATTATTATTATTATTATTATTATTATTATTATTATTATTATTATTATTATTATTATTATTATTATTATTATTATTATTACATGCTGACACTATATTGCCGTATCCTTATCAGCAGGATGCCAATTCCGTTACTCAGGTCACTTTTAGCAATACCAACAAGTTCGTAAAATACTGAAAGTAAGAAATCTTTCCAATTATACAAGTGATTAAAATGAATATTTAAATGAACATTTATTTCCAAGATGACTAAGCTTTGTGCAACGAATATTTAAAAAGGCAATAACAATCAGTCAATTAAAATCTTAGATTTTTACAGCATCTTATGCAAAACCAATTTAAACAAAATTTCCTAGTGGCAGTTTCTCTCTCTCTCTCTCTCTCTCTCTCTCTCTCTCTCTCTCTCTCTCTCTCTCTCTCTCTCTCCCCGTGATTCAGTCCGTCAGACCCACAACTCATAAAACTCTGATTGCACACGTCATTTCCAGGATTAATTTGGATAATTATAAAGTCATTAGAACCCGAATATCCGAAGGCCTAATAAATTTATTTAAATAAAAATCTTCATGATTTTGGGAGAATGGCGAGAGCTAAGAGATTTCGTTCTATACTATCTTCCTCATTAAAATAATCTCGTTTTCTATTTGCCAGTTATATTCAGCTGTTGTTTCCATTTGTGTCGAATAGCGTAAATCTTGAATAGTCTGGATAATTTTATAGGAGCAAGGAAGTATAAATGTCGATTAGTAAACATCTTTTGTAATGCGGTTAAATAAGAGAAAAGGTAAAGCTGTATCTGCATACAAAAATCGCTTCAAAATTTTCCCTTTTGTAATCTGAACAGCCTTGTTCGTGTTGCTGAAGGGCAATTCTCATGTACTACAGCCACATTTTTTTTCCTGCCAATTCCAGTGACTCGGTAAAAGGATTGACACTGTTTGTAATTCCTAGTGACTATTTTCATGTTACTTTCCCAATATTTTCTGATTATCCCTGTAATTCTGCGACACCTTTTACTGAGACGGATTCTCACCTTGACCAAGCATCCAAA
>NC_089769.1:6639583-6642083 GCF_040412425.1 Macrobrachium rosenbergii | reverse complement strand
AGGATTCTTTTAGATAAAATTATTCCAGCACTTCTAGCAATACAACATTTTCAAAATATGAAGATACAAAAAAGAGAAGGGTGTTTCTCCTTAAACAAAACAAGAGCATTTACCATATGGAATAATTTTGATAATCTATTCTGGCTTAAACTCAAAAGAAGATAAACAATAAACTAATTTACCCACATCTACAGAGAGAAAAAATGGTCAAAAGAAGTTGAAGGACTAAAAAAAAAAAGATTCTGTTAATGTATTAAGTAAATACCTCATGGTTGACTAGGAAATTCACGTTTAGTTTGATTTTGCGATATGTGTTTTCATGTTAGTAAAGAATATTTTATTTTTTGTCGTATTATTGGTCATATTCAGGCTGCGTAGAGTGTATTCTATGAAAGTTTTCCATTCGGTGAGTCTTGATAAATGTTTCCCAGAAGGGGAACAAATAGAATTACAGAAAGGGGGAAGGGAAAAGGATAAAAGGAAAGAACGCAGACAACAAAACAACGGAAGTAAGTTAAATGGAGAAAAGGATAAACCATTCGAAACATAATAAAATATGAAGTCGAGCTAAATCCACTATTGATTAAAAGCTGGACTGGTATGCATCTCCTTCCATGACATGTATTTTGTAGCCAGATATGTTGAGAAGCTTAAAATAGGGAATAATTAATTATATATCTGAGCAACATGCTTCAGTAACCTGAACAATAATTGCTTTCCGATGTATGCATGCAAATGCTGAAGGCGTTGTATTTATTTATGTGAGTGCTTGTGTACATGAGTGCACATTTTAGTTTTCTGTAAAAGTAAATTATTGAGATGGCTATTTGTCTGTCCGTCCGCACTTTTTCTGTCCGCCCTCAGATCTTAAAAACTACTGAGGCTAGAGGGCTGCAAATTGTTACGTTGATCATCCACCTTCTAATCATCAAACATACCAAATTGCAGACCTCTAGCCTCAGAAATTTTTAATTAAAGTTAAAGTTAGCCACGATCGTGTGTCTGGCACTGCTATGGGTGCCAACAACGCACGCCACCACCGGGGTGTGGTTTGCTGCAGCTGAGAGTTTCATGGGCCGTGGCTGAGAGTTTCATACAGCGTTATACGCTGTACAGAAAACTCGAATGCGCCGAAGAAATTTCGGCGCATTTTTTACTTTTTTAGTTTCCTCACTACTTTCTGGTAATTGTACAGAAATGTTTTAATAAAGAATTCGCAATGTATTTTTTCATGTGTATGTGTACTGTAGATGGCCAAGAGCTGAAATAAGGTATTATTATTATTATTATTATTATTATTATTATTATTATTATTATTATTATTATTATTATTATTATTATTATTATTATTATATTATATTATTTCAGTTTTCCTTATAATTCTCTTCTTTCTCACGATTTTACTGGAAAATAATTGGCCAACGTTCTTGTTTTTGGTAAAGAGAAATGCATTAGCAGCGTATTTGCAGCAGTATTTATTCTCTATACAAGCAATTGTAATGAAACACGGGGGATAAGTCCGTAGAGTTCATCAGTAGATTACTGGGAAATGTTTTCCGGTGTCGTACTTCAGAGAAAAATTCTGAAGTTCGACTCTGGAAAACATCTTCCGGTAACCTGTTGTTGAACTCTGTGAATTTATCCCCCGTGTTTCAATACTTTTTCTTTTATAGAGGTTAGGGACTGCTGTATATAAGCTGTTAATGTAATTCTCTTTAACAAAACATGACCATTGGCCAGTTACTGTCCAGTGCTATCATGGAAGAGAATGGAATTATAAGGAAGACTGAGAAGACTCAATCAATGTAAAATTAAACTCAAATTATGCAGTCATCCTACTTAATAGGACTTGTTTAAGAGAGGGCCTGCTTCCTTCTTATATTATTATTATTATTATTATTATTATTATTATTATTATTATTATTATTATTATTATTATTATTATTATTATTATTATTATAAGAAACTTCGACTCAAGGCCTTGTGAACAAAACCTATTGGATTCGGTCCGTATCTTTATAAAGAAAGGATATTAGCATAACTTCGAAATTACGGTAGGAAAAATAAGGTTAAACAGATGAGAAAACACTTGTAATAGGTAAGTTAGAACAGTAATAAGCACTTTTAGTAAAAATGTCTACAGATCAACCGTGACAACATTGACAAACCAGAATAAAGCCTTCTCTCAACAGAAATTAATGCAAAAATAAAGAAAAAGTCTGACTCACTTTCTGAGGAATTGCAGCTTGTCCGCAAAGCCATTTTGGCAAAAGTGCAGAATCTGTACCGTAACATTTCCTGCTGAAAGTATTTTGAATTTCACATCACCAAACATAAAGAAGTAAATGCGACGGCTCGTATGAATCGGAAGAAAAACATTGCTAGCATATTTGACTTGATATTTGCTGCAGGACTTCATTTTAGTTTCTGTTTATGTGCCTAAAATATTCGACGTTGTAGCTCTTCAGCTCTTCATAAGGTCACATATACTTAGTCTCTT
>NC_089769.1:6579583-6637083 GCF_040412425.1 Macrobrachium rosenbergii | reverse complement strand
GAAAATAAGCTGCTTTTTAAATAATCAACTCCCAAGTTGATTATTTAAACACGTTAGGGCCTGGGAGAACCTGTCACTTGGCTGCTGATGAATCAGTAGGTAGGCGTACGGACCTTAAACTCACCTTAACCGTAGCTCACAAAGACAAAGATGCGGTGAGACTCTATCAAGTCGTGAACGGAATTTGAATCCGGGACAGTCTTATAAAATCTTATTATTGAATACAGAAACCTAATAACAGAAGATTTTGCCTCCCATGCCTCTGGTGTAAACCCATTTTTATCAAGGATGGAAAAGGAGAATAAAAGAGTAAATACAAGGCGAAAGGTGTACCACCTGAAGCCCTCAACACCTGCCCATGCTGTAAACTCACTATCATTCTAGAATTCCCTCTGCAAGCGGGTTTGAAGACAACTTTTTAAAAATCTTTTCTTTTCCATCATTCCGACTGATTGAAAGAATTAATACAAAGACACACAGGTGCTCTACCTACAGATCTAAACACCGGCACATGCTGTGAACTCATTGGCATACTGGAATTCCTTCTGAAAGCAATTCTGAGGACACTTTTTTTTTGTACATTTTTCACAGCATTCCGACTCACTCGTTCCCCACCCATCAACCCGCCTCACAATAACAGTGGCTGATTGAAGCTTCTCCGGGAAATCCTACACCTCAATAGTTGCCTGGACATGGCAGAGGAAGCGTGAAGGGGCGAAGAATTACCCTTAAGCCTCAAAGGGGAGGAAAGGAGAGCGTTGCGAAAATCGAAGATTGGACTGATAGTTATGGTAGAGGGGAAAAACAGAGAGGGGGAATATTTTTTCGTCTTTGCTTCCCTGTTACAAGGTGATCTTATGCACGATGGTTCACAGGAAATAGCAACAGTTTATACTTACATACATAGATATATATATATATATATATATATATATATATATATATATATATATATATATATATATATATATATATATATATATATATATTCATGGAGCTACAAATGTCGCTTAATTTCTAATTCACGCTACTTCAGGAACATTCCCGACAGGGAATTATCACCGAAGGGGAATTTCTTTTACATGATAGATGGATCGGTACCGCCGGGTCTCGATCCCTCGACACGGTACCTCCCAGTGACTCCACTCGACGGTCAAACCATTGACCCACCATTTATCATTTAAAAAAATTGTCCTTCGGTGATAATTCCCCATCGGGGATATTCCCGAAGTAGCGTGAATTAAATATTAAGCGACATTTGTAGCTTCATGAATGTATATAAATCACGGTGTGATAAAAATTTCATAATAAGAGCTGCGTGTTCCGAACGTACCTATGAGCTATCGTGGTGGAGGTGGGTTAATGCCGAAGCCAAGTACGGTTTCCCGGCTCTCGACGGGTAAATAAGTACGGCAGATTCGGCATTAACTTATACCTCTCTTGGTGGCTCAATGGCTTGACCATCGAATGGAGTCGCTGGGAGGTACCGTGTCGAGGGATCGAGACCCGGAGGTACCGATCCATTTATCATTTAAAAAAAATTCCCCTTTGGTGATAATTCCCCATCGGGGATATTCCCGAAGTAGCGTGAATTAGATATTAAGCGATATTTGAAGCTTCATGAATGTATATATATATATATATATATATATATATATATATATATATATATATATATATATATATATATATATATATATATATATATATATATAAGATGAAATCAAGGAAGACTTAATTCCACCACTTCAGAAAAGTAAGTGACTCGAGGAGAGAGAATAGATCTGTCATATCGAAGTCGACACTAATGCGCTGATTATTCTGCTAAGCCAAATGATCTTGTATTATTTAAGCGACGAGGAAAGTGTAGATCCTTACGTTCAAACCATTGATAAATAAGAAAACACAAATAAACCCCAGAGCTCTTGACCGATACGTGAGCAGATCGCCACTCTTTGAAGTAGAAGCGGGTTCCTCTCTTACTCTTTCATACTTTTCCTTTACTTCTTTCCGAACTTTGGTAACCGAGTTATTTCCGATGAAAGCCGAACATAAAAGATCTACAGTATATGACACACTCATCAAACCTCTGTCCCCCATAGGCGGGTATTACCGTCAGTGCACCTCACGCGGTGTACCGCTGGCATTACTTAAGGTCTTTGCAGAGTCCCTTCGGCCCCTAGCTGCAACCCCCTTTCATTCCTTTTACTGTACTGCCATTCATATTCTCTTTCTTCCATCTGACTTTCCACCCTCTCCTAACAATCGTTTCCTAGCGCAACTGCGAGGTTTTTCTACTGTTACACCTTTAAAGCCTTTTCACTCTCAATTTCCCTTTCAGTGCTGAATGACCTCATAGGTCCCAGCGATTGGCCTTTGGCCTACATTTTATATAAACAGCAGTATGTCAAAGGGGAAACTGTAATGCATCATGACTTATTTATGAAAGTACTTGTCGTTTCAAAGGTCAGATGCTTGAGATTGATTTAATTAGGAAGACAGGCGATTGAATCTCTCTTATAATTCAGACCAGGTGAAGCTGACCATATATTTATGGAACTAATTTCGAGGAAGATGAACTATACGGTATTAGTCGGAACCTAAAGATCCTTATCGTCAACCTTTGCCTTCGAAGTAGTGACAATGATAATTTCTATGATAATTGTTCACAAACGATTGTGGTATTTAATCCTTCAGCACAAACTTGTATTCATTGTGAATTATAACACAACTGGCTGTGTTTATGACTTCCAATGAAATTTTTCTTGTATTATTATTATTATTATTATTATTATTATTATTATTATTATTATTATTATTATTATTATTATTATTATTATTATTATTATTATTAACCAAACAAAAACTTCTTTCAGTCTTCTTCTGAAGATGGAAAGAGAAACCCACAAGATTCCTGTGTATAACTTGTAAATATTTACAAGTAGACAAGTTATACACAGGAATCTTGTGGGTTTATCTTTCCATTATTATTATTATTATTATTATTATTATTATTATTATTATTATTATTATTATTATTATTATTATTAGTCTCTTGTCAGGTATTTAAACTCTTTCACTACGACTTCAAGTGAGGTATATTTTGTAGATTATTATTATTATTATTATTATTATTATTATTATTATTATTATTATTATTATTATTATTATTATTATTATTATTATTATGCAGCATATCCTATTCATTATCTTTATAAATATGTAATTTTTAAAGTTTCATGGGTATTTCCTGAAATCTGGCTATCTATAACGTTTAAAGATCGTTTTGTTCTGTAGAGTTATCTACATGATCACAAAAATTCTTTATATTTTTCCAATGGTGAGGGACTGACACATACCACAGTTTTAGACTCGGTAACTGACAGACTGCAGTTAGCATTGCTTGTACACATTTATCTAGCTCTGTAATCATGTTTTTAACTTTTACAGTTGCCAGTGGGTTTAGATGATGTCTGAATCTCTACAGTTAATTCATTTTCATATGATAAGTATATTGTTTAGATAAGAAGCAAGAATTATTCATTGCATTCATTAAACAACCCCATTTCCATCAGTGAAGAGATGCCTGATTATGGTGATCTTAATGTATGCAAATGATGATACAAATGTATCTGAGGCATTTAATATTCAATGTACGGGATCTTTTAAGGTGCGTCTCTCAAACACCTGCCCCCATCTCTCTCTCTGTCTGTCTGTCTGTCTGTCTGTCTCTCTCTCTCTCTCTCTCTCTCTCTCTCTCTCTCTCTCTCTCTCTCGTATGTGTCAGTCCCTTTGCTGACTGTCTTCACCATTAAAGCGAGGATTGCTTACAAAGGCAAATGAATTCCGGAATCTGAAGTCATCACTGTATAGAGAAACGTGGTGGATCAACAGGCTGCGTGCTCTTAAGGAGAACGAAGACATTAGAAAAAAAAAATGCCTACAGAAGTTTCCTAATTAGAGAGGGGGAAAGTCATTACCTCGTGCCATCATCATTTGCAAGTTGGGATTATAATACCATCTTCCTAATTTGACAGAGAGAGACTTTATTTCTTATTCTGTCCGGAGGTTAAATATATATATATATATATATATATATATATATATATATATATATATATATATATATATATATATATATATATATATATACACTATATATATATATATATATATATATATATATATATATATATATATATATATATATATATATATATATATATATATATATAATGTTGCAAGCCTTTTCATCTTATCTTAGCTTGATCCCGTCTTTTGAAGTAAGATTTTGCTAACTTGTCGCTTTCAGCAAAAAAGAGTTCTTCAATATCAACCTTCCTTTGTTGTCTGAAAACTTCTTGTATTATAGCCTCTGTAATATCTTTTTTTTTTATTTTATGACGTGATATGACGCCATTGCAAAAGTTTTATTTCATGAAACGTCTTCCAAAGTCTAATATCAGATTCATCTAACTGTTAAAGTTAGTTGTTAAAATTTTCACAAAGATTTTATACGACAGAGCTTTATGCCTCTGGAGTTCGTTCAGTAGAAAAAGAAAGACAAAAAGATCCACAACATTTCACATCACAGAAGTTATTTACAGAATAGAAGATATGTATCGCCATAATAAAGCAGTATATCAGGAATTTATCCCTAGGTATTTTCAAACTGAAAAACAGTTTTTGAGATTTCATGGAATTCTCAGCATATCAAGAATTTATCCCTAGGTATTTTCACACTGAAAAACAATTTTTGAGATTTCATGGAATTCTCAGTATATCAGGAATTTATCCCTAGGTATTTTCAAACTGAAAAACAATTTTTGAGGAACATTAAATTATTTTGTTTTGTTAGAAACTTTGCTATTTAAAATTAATACAGTAACAGGACTGCTCTTGACATCCTACATCCTTTTTTTTCCACTGAGGATTTCACTAAATATAATTGTAAATACTCTTATCAAGTTACTTCAATTCTTGCGGTCGGTACGTCAATTTCTCATTTCGCTTCCTACTTGGCTAAGCCCTGCCTTTTATATTTCCTATGCCTGTGTCTTTTCTCCTAATGTCTGGGCATGAAAAGGATATGAGGTTGCTTGCTTTATTGAATCCTGAACCTGGAAAAAACAAAAAATCTAATTATTCAAGGAGGCAGCGTTTGGAAGCATAGATCTATGTTGTAATGGACCATCAATGTGATTCGCTATAACCCTTAGAGGAAGTTTCTACTCACTGTTTCTTCTTCTTGTTCTTGTTCTTGTTCTTGTTGTTGTTTGTTGTTGTTCTTCTTCTTCTTCTTCTTCTTCTTCTTCTTCTTCTTCTTCTTCTCGGCTTAATCCACAATCGTGGTCTCTCTCTCTCTCTCTCTCTCTCTCTCTCTCTCTCTCTCTCTCTCTCTCTCTCTCTCTCTCTCTTTCTTTCAAAGAGCCCCCTCCAGCTATTTCTTTCTTGAACTCTCATTTCATAATTGGCTATGGCGTTGATGCTTACTGGTCAATTTGTAGGAACCACTTTGGTCATTGTTCCTGATTTAAGTTGAACTTTATATCAATATCTTTCCGGGACATTTGGTGTGAGTGTGTGTGTGCGTGTCTGATTTCACATATATTCTGGTATATTGCGTATATCGTGCAAATTAACTTCAAGAGAAATACCTAATAAGATCAGCTTTTCACAACAGTGGCGACAAAGATTTGGGAATTATGATGCAGCGCCTGTTCGTCTCAACTAACATAATGACATAAAAACCTTCTTCCTTCCCTGACATTCGAATATAATTTCCATTTAGGAAGCATCGTCTAGACTTGCTGAGTGTGGAGGGATTCTGAGAAACATAATCCGTCTGCCAGAGAAAAACATGATTTTTCTCTCAGCAAGCAGACTTAACCATTTAGAAAAGACTAGGAAGCTTTGGCGGAAGTCTTTTCAGGTATTCTTGCATGGGCGTGTCTTTAGGGAAAAGCATGATTATTTCTTTTTAGTGTAATCTGAAACTTGTGGTTATTTCTCGCTTATATCCCGGGGATGACGGAGCGAGCCACTGTAATTTCTCTTTATTTCTCTTTGCTTATTGCAGTTACCTATTTATTTACTATATTTATTAGATATCTGTCAATATTTTCATTTGTTTTATTTATCAATTTCTTATACAAAATAAATAGTTACACACGTTATATTTATTTATTTATGTATGATATATATATATGTATGTATATATATATATATATATATATATATATATATATATATATATATATATATATATATATATATATATATATATATATATAGTTTACAATTCACCCTGCCAATGCTGAAATAAGGAAGAACTAAACCATACAGGAATATTCCTCTCTGGTCTCGAGGCACCATTGTTGTTTATGCATTCTCACAGTTCCTGGTTTGTAAGAACCCCTTTTTTTTTTAAACCTCTGCTGTTTAATCAATCAACCAAAAGATAATCTCCTGATGTTGGTTACCAAATTGATGAGTTTCTTCGCCATTACCCAATTCTCTTCGTTGTCAGGGACAGAGACAAACAGGCTTAGGACAAATTATAATCTTCCAATTTTATTTTTGGTGCCCATAAAAATAAAACACTTGCTGAAATGTGATTTGTTCATTTATCCGCTAATAAAAACAAGATAAGTGACCCCCAAGTCAACATTCTGACCAAAAATCAATTAGATAAGGCCAACAACAGTAATTTAAGCTGCCTTCCTAGAGAGAGATATTTATTGCAAGGAAAATATCTAAAATAAATGATCTTGACAGGGACCATGAAGAGTTTTACCTGATAAGAACTATTGGTGAGTGTATGTGGTGATTCCGTCTGGCAGCTCTGCTTCATAGACATTTTAGATAATTAATTACTGGAGTATTACTCTTGTGCAAAGCATTTTTGGAAGGTTAATGATCAAACTAACCTTACCTAGCTGACTAAATATAAGAAATGCGTTTCCCGTCCTTCAGGGATTGAGCTAGAATAATTGAGATCAGAAATATACATTCAATACAAGCCAGACTTAAACATGGGAAAGTGAATCTGTAAGAGAGCCAGAAATGATAGTTAGGAGTTGTGTGGCTCTCTTCTTATCCTGAAAAATAGCCCGGAAATATTTACACAAAACTAAGAGCTAAAAGGGCCGGCTTCTTTCCTTCCTTCCCCAGAATGAGCAGAAAATGTATCCAAGTGCTTCCCTGGGCCGAATGCAAAATTACCCCCCCATCGATTTTTCCCAGACGTGTCTCTTGTTCTTTTTTTTTTCTCTCTTTTCTCTTCTCGTTTGTCTGATTCGCCAGGTTTCTTCTTCCCCGCTTCATTTTCAGTTTCAATAGTGTCGGTGTTTTGGTTCATCTTTGGTAGAGATTTGCCTGTTATACTTAAAGCAGGATAATTGTTAAGAAAATTTCTGTCTTTACTCTTTACCCGAGTGATTTCAATGTGTAGTAACTATGTTGTAACTCTGCATCATGCAAAATCGTATGGAAGATGAATGAGCAGCGCAGAGGTTATTGTTGGCCCTGTAAATTAAATGGTAATAAGATTTTATGGTTGGATCCTTACTTTTTAAGATAAAAAGAGAGAATTTCATGTTTTTGCAAAGATGGGAATAACAGAAAATATGTATGTATGTATGTGTGTGTGTTTTGTATGTATGTAGGTATATATATATATATATATATATATATATATATATATATATATATATATATATATACACACACATACATATATATGTATATGTGTATATATATATAATATATATATATATATATAATATATATATATATATAATATATATATATATATATATATATATATATATATATATATATATATATATATATACACATATATATATATATATATATATGTATCTCTGGTTGCATAATGGCTGATTGCATAACCAAAAGAATTTTTCCAATATTGTTCAGTAAAAGTAGGAACCTAGCCACTAATTCGTATCATCCCATGATAATCCCACACAAACCGTTATGAACGGCAACAAAGTTGTTAATTCGTAAACCCAAGGTGACTTTCATGATCAAAATTCAACAATCTCTATAATTATCTTCTGTAGGAAAGTTTGTCCATTGGAGGAGGAAGGAGGAAGGTTAACAATTCTCGGCAGATCTGCATTTTTGTTAGGAAAAAGTTTCAAACTTCTTTTCATAGCGAGAGAGGAAACAGGGTGGCGTGGAACCATTTTTTTATGGCGGAAAACGAACACGTAGGATCGTTACATAATGGTTACTGAACGTATGTTTTTTCTGTATTTTTATAATACTTTCTCACGATTATTATGTAAAAACGTTAATGATATATAAAAATATCCAACAATAAAAACAATGAAGGTGATGAAAATAAATATAACCTATAATAAGATTAATGAAATGATAAAAATAGAAAACATTAAAGATAGAATGTGAAATGAAAATAATAAAACTAAAAACAAAAATGATACGAATGAAAGAAGAAGAAAAAAAAAACAGAAACAATAATCGCTCTTATTTTTACCACATTTTCTTCGATAAGAAAATACGAAAGGAGAACTGTTGACTCAATAAAACAGTCAAAAGTTATTAAAAAAAACCGTCAGCGAGAAGGAAGGGGAGAAGGAAACAGAAGTAAGAAAGAAAAATAAAGCGTTTGAATGAAAGGAAAAAGTTACTTGGAAAAACTGGAAACGTGAGCATAAAAAAAAGAGAGAGAAAGAAAGGCAAGGAAAAATGTTAAAGGGGGTAAGGTGTATATGTGATAAGATTAAGAGATATGAATGTAAAAAAAAAGTAACGAAACGAAGATAAGTGACAAGAAAAATAAAGATGCAAAAATCAATGGAAAAATTTTAAAAGAAGAAAAAAGAAGAAAAATTGCATTGAAGAAAGACTATTCGTTTGCTTTTGAATTTACAGTCTGACTTTAAACAATATATTGTTGTTAATCTATTAAGGCTAATTATGATATATACAGTATATAAAAATTGTATTAGGAAGTCAATAATTTCATGAAAAATTTAAAAATCTTTTACAGGCAGGTCGGAGATATCAATTATATAATGAAATAATTTTCTGTCGAAAAAGTGCAAATGTACCAACAATAAACGAAGCAGGCACCTCTTGTATTATAAAGATCAAAATAAAAAAAGGGGGAGTTTTTTTGACACTTGATATTTTAAACCCGACGCAATAAATGAATAAATAAACAGAAAGAATTTGAAAACGAAGTCGGTTTTAGAATAAAAAGAACTTTTAATATCAAGAAAATAACAATTGACCAAACAGATTTTTGAACTCCAAAGGGAAAAGAATTTGTCCTTCAAAGTTAATATGAGATTTCACCAACACTCAGAGAAGACATATTTCGTAAGGAGTTTGAAAGACGTTTTCCATAAGAACGTTGCTGACAATGTCATATTGTACCATATACCAATTTAAAAAAAAGTCTTGTAGCAGAATAAAAAGCCTTTTGTTCAAGCTTTGTCCCCAATGACAAAGACTAGTCAGCATTTTAATTCCTATTCAAAAGATCTCTTACAACTCGAGCACAAAGAAAGTCTTAGAAAATCTAGGACTAATAACCAAACTCTGATCAAGATGGCACGACAACAAGTTGTAAACGGCGTCACAAGGGAAGACGCTTCCCCAATTATGAAACTTCATAAACTGTTTTTACACTGCCTTCCCTCCCCGAGGCCCACGATCTCTTTAACTTTGGCGGTCCTCCTTACTATGATGGCTTGAACTGAGGGAATGTGTTTGACTTTACGTGAACATCTACCCATTATGGCAAAGCGAACAAGGGGTAACAGAAGGGAGTTAGCGAGAGTTTGAGAAAATTCAACTTCAAAGTTCCCTGCAGTAGGATCTCAAAATCTCTAGCTCATACTGAATTATATCTCCTGATAAGATTCGGAATCAAAGTACAAGGGATGAACAGTGTTCATGATTCTCAGAGTGAGTACAATGGGCCACTCACCACGATGAGTCAACTGTCTGTTCTGCATGTACTTTAACGCTTACTGAATATCAAGAACTCCACCCACCTTCCTTTCCAACACATCTTTCAATCCAGAGCAATCTAATTCGGTTAATAGAGACTCAAGTCTCAAGTCACCTGCAAATCTAGCTCATCGGCAGCTATAGATTTTATCTTCAAGTCAGGAGCTCAAGACGCAGAAAACGGAAGTTCGGTGTGTTGTAACGGATAGAAAGCAGCCCAAAGTTACTGGGCACTGACTTCGACAAAACCTTGGTCTTATGTAACTTAATTAGCCATCCGAGATACCTTAATCAATCAGAAATGACAACATGGGTACCCCAGTCTATGAACATCACTGAAAGAAGAACTTCGTGGGCTATTATTCAGCTGAGCTCGATCTCATCAACCTCAAGGTTTTAGATTTTTCTCCTTACCTCTTGATTTCAGTATTCTTAAAATTTTTCTTGAGAAAAGAGGCAATATTTTTGTACTTGTGAGCAGCCATCCCTAGATGTTCTTTGAACGTACTTCTTTGCTTTTCTCTGATTAATATGCGAGGATATTATGTTCACAATATAAAAAAAATATTTAGATTTTACACCTCTGTGCCGTCGTGCCTTCTGGGATATTGTGGTAATCAAATTGAGTTTACATAAGTTAATACAAGTCGTTCTTATGATTTAACAAGAAAAATTTCACTGCGTTTTGTCCGAGCAAAGTTTCGCAGGACAAAAAACCTTAGAAATTTAATGGCGAGAAACATTATCAAAGACTTTTCTGGGAAGTTTCCTTATTGCAGCTCTGTTTCTCTCTCTCTCTCTCTCTTTCTCTCTCTGGCGAGCTCTTTCCCTCGCTTTTATGATATACAACACGAGCTTATCAAAGGAATTTTTTAGCGTTATTTCTATGTACAGTAAATTTCATCATGGTTAATCGGACCGACAAAACTTACACATGTATTTCCATTGCTTGAGAGAGAGAGAGAGAGAGAGAGAGAGAGAGATGTACCGGTGAATTTCACTCACAACAGTGACAAATACGTTTTTGAAGGTTTCGGTTTGTGTAATTCTAAGTGCATGCACACACACACATATATGTATATATGTGTGTGTATGTATGTTTGTGTAGATAGGTAAATATATATACACACACACACACACACACACACACACACACACACACATATATATATATATATATATATATATATATATATATATATATATATATATATATATATATTTACACATACACCTGGTGATCCTTTAGCCAGCAATACCATAAACCATAGCGTTTTAAAAACGCAAATTCCCAAGCGTTATGATAAACGAGTGGACGGTGGCTTAAAACAGTCTCTGTTTCCATTCTCCCCACATGTTCAAACCAAGTTCCTTCTAAATACTTTTTCTCTTTTTCCAGTTTTTATAACTCTTCCTTTTCCGGGTACGACTCTTCTCTTCATTTCACCTACAACAATAATGCCCCCCCTTTAATGAAGATGCTGCTCGTGTATCACAGCGAGAGAGAGAGAGAGAGAGAGAGAGAGAGAGAGAGAGAGAGAGAGAGAGAGAGAGAGAGATTAACAGCGGGAAGAAAGGAAAGGAAACATAATTAAAAGCCACATCCCACTTAGGCTTCTCGAGAAGGGCTAGCCATCCGCCGTCCTTTTGTTGTCATTTGAAGAGGGGGTCGGAGAAAGCTTTTACCTAAAAAGAAAGAAAGAGAGAGAGAGAGAGAGAGAGAGAGAGAGAGAGAGAGAGAGAGAGAGAGAGAATGTAGGGGCCAACCAGAGGTTGCGTAAAAGAGAAAAAATGAAATGAGAAATGGTAAAATAAGGCAGTAAGTCTACGGTAGAGGTAAATCTTGAACTGAGCCTTCATGTCAACAGACCATCTACCGAACGATGTAATCCCTTGGTGGAGTCTAGGTTAGGGGCGCTTAGGTGTTGGTTGTGGGGAGGGGTACAGGGTGGGGGAGTCCATTGTGCGATGAGATATAACAGAGTGAATAAGGAAAAGGAAGCACAGAGAGAGAGAGAGAGAGAGAGAGAGAGAGAGAGAGAGAGAGAGAGAGAGAGAGCGAGAGAATGACTATTTTCATAAGTATGAACTGAAGCCTCATAAAGAAAGCTGAAATTTAAAAAGAATGATCAAGATGTGAAGTTTAAAGGATCTCTCTCTCTCTCTCTCTCTCTCTCTCTCTCTCTCTCTCTCTCTCTCTCTCTCTCTCTCTCTCTCTCTCTCTCTCTCTCTCTCTCAAGGCTATACATTGCAAAATTTCTTTGATTTTAATTAATGGAACTTATCACATTTACTCAAGTTTGGACATTTCTCTTATATTTCATTCTCGAGTCTTGATTTTGAATTTGAAATGTTAAGAGATAGAATCGCTCCACTATCAGTGATCAGGTGACTTTTTGACTGTATTAGCGAACCAGAGAACATGGAGTGATAGGATTAGTCGTCGTTAAGCTCTCATGTGAATAGGGGGATGCATACAAATATGGGAAAGTAATGAGGAGCTGTACAGTTTATTCAAAGAAATGGCTGACTCGTTATTCATCAATTACACTAATCTCTCACAGCAATGCCA
Source organism: Macrobrachium rosenbergii (assembly GCF_040412425.1). Classification (NCBI taxonomy): domain Eukaryota; kingdom Metazoa; phylum Arthropoda; class Malacostraca; order Decapoda; family Palaemonidae; genus Macrobrachium; species Macrobrachium rosenbergii. The sequence continues at coordinate 6,624,503 of NC_089769.1, read as the reverse complement.
CACGTCTCTTGACGTTCATCTATTTAGATGTTACCAGGTAGAGAGCTTCCGGTATCGAAAATAAACTCGTTTAAGGTTTCTGAAGCCCAGAATAAAAAGCCCCTGAAAGAATGAAACGATCCAAGTGACGCATTAGAGAAAAACGAATTCTGGACATAGGCTTTTAGCGTGATATAAATCCAGGACCACTACGTTAAAAGTTGATGGGGAAAGTTGGACTTGAAAAGGAGGTTTCGGGAAAGTTTTTGTTCTTGCCATATGAGAAAGGCAGAGAGAAGGGAAGAGAGTTCGAGGCTAAAACATTATTCCTGTAAAACCTCGAATCGGAAAGTTCTAAACCTATAAAAGTTGCCGGAGGAAAACTATTAAAGATAATTAAATTCTTCACATTAAATGTGTCTCTTGCTCAAGTTCTGGTCCTGCTGTGATTCCTTGGGATCTTCGACCAAAGTGAATTTTCAATAGACGGATGTGCAATTAGGCAAAAAATGCCTGTTTTTTTTCCACTCAGTACAATACAGTGAAAAAGCCTAACACTAAACAGTATTCAACCAATTAGATACTTTGGTGTGTATTCAGTACAATACAATGAAAAAGCCTAACACTAAACAGTATTCAACCAATTAGATACTCTGGAGTATGGAATATACACTAGTCCTCCGTCTCTGGCAAGTTTCTTTCGTGAAAATAGCAAGAGATAATATCAAGGGTGATTGTTTATCTCTCTCTCTCTCTCTCTCTCTCTCTCTCTCTCTCTCTCTCTCTCTCTCTCTCTTTCTCTCTCTCTCTCTCTCTCTCTCTCTCTCTCTCTCTCTCTCTCTCTCTTTATTATACCACTGTCTCTCAGCACATTTATTCATATTCATAATCAAGAAACATATACTGTTATAAATTTAAATTCTCTTTTTATTTTCACACTCCCCTCAGTTCTCCTCGATGAAGTATTTGATCATATCTAAAGTACTGCCAAATGCTGAATTCTGAATACCTTTGAAACCTGTTTCACTTTCTTTGTGTTGTTCCTCTCAGTAGTTTCAAGACGAGAGCTCGGCAGTCTTCCATAACCTTGGGTATGATGAATTTGTTGACATATTAAATTGCACTCCTGTTTGTGAAGTGTATTTTTTATGGCGTTGTTTACTTCCTTAGCTTTACATCAGTCTGCCTAAATGTCAGACAGCTTACGAACTATTAATATTGTTTTCTAATGTTTGATGCAAATTTAGAAAGCATATAAAGAAACCGTTTCACAATTTTGCTATCAGTCACTTTAGTGTATGGCCACGGCATTAATTATTTAGAATTATTTTATAAGCAAGCATTTTTACGATTCGAAGGTAAGATTCACCTTTTTGAACTATCACAACTATTAAGGATAGGTCCAATATTTAAATGTTTCCTTGAAGTGTATAGCAAATATTACACAAATAAGCCATCTGCTACCATGGAATTTTAAATGCGATGAGGCATACGAATTCATATTGCAATTTGAAAATGAAGAAATATCTTCCAATATTTCATATTTTTATAGATTTTATGTTTATAAATTCGGTTTTCAACTCCTGATTAACTCTCCCAATTCCACATTATTAAAAAGAATTAATGTAAAGGATATATAAAAATGTTTTCGAGCCGTCAAGTCAATTCTCTCTTATCTCGTGAATAACAGATACACACAAAATGTTTCATAATGGAATTAAATTAACCCGGCCATGACAGTCATCCTGCAGTTGCACACATCCATACTTCGTTCTCAAAATTAGGTCTCCTAGCAACGGAGGACAGTAATATCTTTTATCTAGAAGTATATAATTGCAACTATTAACAAATCCTCTGTTTTGAAAGTGTGTTTAGCCATATGTAAATTAAGTCTGTTCTGCAAGCAAAATAGTGCCACTTCCTGGAAAATAAGTTTGGGAAAGAAAAACAAGATGCTATTTATTAAACTTTTATTTTCTTTTTCGTGAAAATGTACACTTTCATCTGTGACACGTTTAAGCTCATTATGATTATTTACATGCTTTTTTTTTTTTGTCTTCAGCTGATAATTCCAATTTATACATTTTATATACCTATAATAGCTTAAGCTCTCGTACACAAGCCCAGCTTTGGGAAAAGCTTCTGTGCTTTAAACTGATTACATCTGTCCATTCCTCTCAGGTGTATATGATTCTCTCCTTAAGAAACTACAAGAAACCTCTTTTTTTCAACAACAAAAATTCCACAAACAGATACACGAGGTGTCCAGTTCCCTGCTACGTAATTCAGAGGAAACTGTTCATTGAATTAAATATTCATATTATTCATAATCAAGAAACATATACTGTTATAGATTTAAATTCTCCCTTTATTTTCACACTCTCCTCAGTTCTCCTCGATGAAGTATTTGACCATATCTAAAGTACTGTCAGATGCTGAATTCTGAAATTGTTACACTCCCCTGAAATGTCTACTGAAATATTTGGCGAAGAAGAATACAGAATTTTCCGAATGAGTGTCCAGTATTGGAGTCAACAATATTTTTGCTTCAGATAGTTTACAGATACCTGAAGAATAAGCCAATTGGCTCGACGATAATAGTGAGGAATTTTTCGTAACTTTTCTTTCACGTAATACCCATAGGGTGAAGAATTAAAACGTACCCTATTATTGGATAAATAAATACCTAGCATATGATATAAAGTCTTTCAGTAATAAGCAGTTCCCCTTAAGAAACTCTGCATGATATCAGACAAATAAGTTGCATAAAAACATAGCACTGGCAAGATAAAAAGAAAACAAAGGCAAGTACCACCCTTCCATACCAAACAACCAATTTACAACCGGCCAAGACTCAAAACAATATCCACATGAACGCACTTAATATACAGTACTTCAGATCTACGCTATGGTGAGCTTACGACTACGAGCTGGTTGCGTTCAATGAGTAACAGACCATCACACGAAACGCAGCAGACAAAAACGCATTCCAAAAAAACTGCGGCAGCCACAGGGACAAAGTGGAAGAAATCTGCTCACTTTATCGTAACCGTGATGAAACAGGGAACATTCTCAGTTCCATCCTCATTTGTGAACAAGTGGTACATAACAGACTTTGTAATGTGCACATTGCGTTATTCAGACACCTTTCATTTGCAGAATTATGTACAGACGATGAGTGATTAACTTGTCTGTCCTTTTTTGAACAGCATGATCAACTTTTAAACGAACTTTTTAAACACACTTTTGTGATAATCTGCCATCTTCTTCTCGGTACAAAACACTGTGAAGCGGAAAAGTATTTGCAACGCAGTTTTTAACTACGGTTGTGCAAGTGACACATGTTTTATTATAATTATTTTACTCGTTAATCTTTTCGCACACCAAAGTAGGCGAACAATCTATGTTGGGAATGTAATGAATTGTTTATATTATTAGATATTTTTGTGTATAGTATGAAGGATTTAATCATAGTCTTCAAGCTTATAAATTAAAGAAATTTCATTCATTATATCCTTATAGTTTTTGTTACATCGCCTGAAAGAACCACATCAAATTCAAGGAGATAAAGATCTACTATTTATCTTGAGTCCTTTCAAAAGGGTTCATCATGACCCCATCTGTTTCCTCCTTGTTTACATAAATTAATGAAGAAAGTATAAAAACAGTATTCTGTCTACGATGGCGTACATTGGCAGTACAATTATGAACTGGTCCTTGCAAAGGAACCATCGACTGTTCAACTATTGTCATTTTTCAAATAAACGCAACTATGTTCATTGACGAAGGCCGTAAATATTATTAGCATCTACTAACTTTCATTACTATCACAAAAGCTTTTTCTTTTTTTTTTTACATCTAATAAAGTACATCAAATCGTAACTGAAAGACCATTATTTAAGTAATGCAAAGCTTCTTGGTGGTGCCTACAGGCTTCTCCCAATCAAATGGCTCATGATTTTTTAAGATACAAAACGAGGATTTACATTTACGTTTATGCAAACTTACACACACACACACACACACACACACACACACACACACACACACACACACACACACACACACACACATTCGCATTCCGTAATAAAACACATTGTTAAGCTAATGACTGGTTTGAAAAATCAGTGCCCTTGTTTTGACTTTCTATGTCTTCATTTGTCTGTTTGTCTAATAAAAATTCTACGACATTGTTATTGTTATTGTAAAATGATTTACCATTTAACCAAGAAAGACTTACTCTGGCTCTTCCTGAATAAGAACGAACTTTTAAGCATGTTTGGGTAACAGAGAATCGTATTCTCGATTACAGGCAATAAAAAGCTATCTTTAGGGATTCTGGCGGTACTATACGTGGTATGAACTCACTGAGGTCTATGGAGCACAGGCTGAAACGAAAATTTTAAGGTATGTACACTATTTCCTTGAATGGATGCACGCACTGACATTATGTTTACGCTACACGAGTTACACGCATATATATATATATATATATATATACACATATATATATATATATATATATATATATATATATATATATATATATATATATATATATATATATATATATATATATATATATATATATACACTCACGCACATACACACACATATGTATATATATGTATATGTGTATGTATGGGTGTAACATCAAAAATGAGCAAATATTCAATAAATATATAGACAATAGCGATGTCACAGTCTAAACTGTATTGGAAACGGAATTAGAACAAAAGAATATAAATTAAAGATATAAAAAGTTACGTAGACTTAAAGTGGTAGTAAAGGGCAAGAGACCTTCGGTTAAAGGTTTAAAACTGTTGGTCTAAGACTAGTTAACCCGGAGAGATATATGGGAAGAAACTTTGAATAACAAACGAGATCAATAACAAAAGTCTAAAGGGTGAAGAACAGTGTGGGTATTCGCATGGAGGAGAGTGCGTGATGATTTCATAAATGATAGTTTTTTCCTTTTATTATTTTATTTTATTTATGCGATACAAAACTCTTAATAAAAAATAATATTATAAAAATAATACCAATGCAAAGAAGTAGTAGAGATAGGAGAACGATAAAGACATTTTTTATGATGAAACTAAAGGGTTAAAACTTTCAATAGATTATGTTATATGGGCAATAAAAATCTGGTGTAGATCTGACAACTTATCCTATGACCAGAAGTCAAGATCTGAGTCCCAAAGAAAGACAGGCCATTTGTCATTATTCTCATGTTGTGGTAAAATCATATTGATCACATTTTGAAAAAGTTCCAAAAGAATTTAATCAATCAAAATAAAATATTTTTTTTATAATATAAATGTTACCAACGTGGTGGCATCATATTTTGAAATAGTTCAGTCAAGTAATTAACTAGCTAAAAAAATTTTAATGTAATTGTCATCAACGCGGCATTGTGGATGGTGAGAAATTTATATGGTGGAGACTATCTTAGGAAAGCAACACATGCTCAATAATTAGTATATCATATCTCAGACCTTCTCTCTCTCTCTCTCTCTCTCTCTCTCTCTCTCTCTCTCTCTCTCTCTCTCTCTCTCTCTCTGTATGCGTGAGCAACTGAATCTATAAGCCATTGCTAAATACAAAATTACCCTTTGATACAGTGCAGAGGGAGAAGCTATGTTTCTATACACTTCAAACTTTACAGTCTAAATGATTTTTTATACTGCCGTTTCAATATACACTAGGCTAAACTCAAAATATGTACAGTACATTTGATGCACCCAAGACGACATCAAAAATATATGTATATATATGTATACGTCTATTCAACACGTTACAAATTTTGCTTTTTCACTTAGTCTTCACAGTGGAAACAATTATTACCTTTCTAATTCAGTGAATTATATTTTAGCCATATCAAAACACATGCTCGCAAATATAAATACATTTAATCATACGTACCTTTTTCTATCTCTCACTTTCTCCCAAATTATATATACATATATGTATTATATATATATATATATATATATATATATATATATATATATATATATATATATATATATATATATATATATATATATATATATATAAACTTCCCCACTTATTACTATCATGTTTCTCAGTATATAGAAACAGACGTAGATTTTGTATAAGCTAACATTTTTGGCCATGCAGTCATATTCCTCAGATAAGTTTTCGAAAGCTCTAACGTATGAATGTGTGTGTGTGTGTGTGCGTGTGTCTGCGCGCGCGCACGCGCGAATGTACTTAATTAACAGTTTTGCACGCCTGTTTAAACAATGAACCCATTTAATTTACTTGCAACATACACTTGCGACATTTTTTCTACTGGAAATAAAAAAGATCTAGTTATTCGAATCGATGTGTATGTGTATATGTATATATACATATATATATATATATACATATACATATATATATGTAGATATGTATATGTATATATACATACATATATGTATACATATATATATATATATATATATATATATATATATATATATATATATATATATATATATATATATATATATATATATATATATATATATATATATATATATATATATATATATATATATTAGATATGGTGATAAAAATATATACACTATCACTCTTTCTTCTACCATTTTGGCAAACAACAGTACGCATTTACTTCAAAATGATCCCATAAACAATAACAACAGCAACACTCCTCCTACTGAGAAATTCATTCCAGGTAAAGTGCGAGACCAGTCCATCCATTTGAACGCACACCCTGCGCATGCGCACGCGCTCCAACACAACGAGGAGGGGGAGTTCCTCCCACCTCCGTGACGTCATCAACCTCAAAAGCACCAGATCCACACAAAAGAGTTGTGGCTGTCACCAGAGCCCAAGAAGACAATGGACGTTTTTGAGTTGCCGCCATGATTTGAAAATAAAGAATTAAAAAATTTGAAAATAAAGAAGTGGCTCGACGTTTCGGTGTTAGGACAGCGAGCAATCGTCAGGCTGGGCGTCTCGCACCTGCTGTTTGGCCTTCTTGGAAGAGCGACGAATGAGGGAGCGGCTTCTCGGCTTGTTGCGGGAGAAGGCCGATGAAGGCGGAGTCCATCCGGAGGCTCCGAGACTCTGGAAATAAAAGCGAGTATTGTTAGTAAGAGGTTGCTGGTTGATTTGGTGCAGAAATTGGGGTTGCATTTCTATACTTTATGTTCAGACACATAAAACTTAAAGACTTATAGTGTGGACGCACCATCCTTCTATGTTCAGACATACAAAACTTGAAGACTTATGGTGCACATCACAGACAGGTTGCATACAAGTTAACGAATTATTGATATTCCTGTCCAGTGCGTCTTATGATTATTTAGCACTGGCCACAGACTCCTAGGCGCGTGTTGACAGCATGTACCCTTATAGTGGCAACTCTGTTGTATGCTATTTCCTACTTGCAATCGAACTGTTAGCATTCAAATTTCTTATTACCTTTTAGTCTTTTATGCTACTAAATCCAATTAATCATTTATCTTTATCTACTTGTCCATCTATTTCAGATTTATAATCTTGGTATTATCATTACTATCAACGCATGAATCCATCTGCACACCAACACCTGCATAACTGTATTCAGTGCAGAGGTATTTGGGACGGTCAATACACTGGCAGGATAAATGTGGGAACAGGTGAACTAAAGGGTGTTACGGAAGCCACCTGAGGGGGAGAAGAGACTCGGTTCTTTGCCTTAATGAGTAAATTATAACTTTTGCTACCTAATGAGTGTGTTGATTTTTTTTAAACATTGTTTGTTTTCACTTGTCTGCATAGTTTTTTTTATTCAGTATTCTTCAGGATGAAGATTATAAAAAAAAAACAATCACGTTCTTTAAAGATGAGGATGAAGTAAGACCATTTTATTATGTTTTATTTCTTGAGGTAGATTTAAGTATAATTCTTACAATATACGAAGATTTAAGACACAAGAAAATGTCATATTTTATCCTTGTTCTTGAGAATAATCAAGAAATTTTCTGCTGTTCACAAAAATTTTATTTGAAAAAAATTCCCATCATAGTCCCATCCCCATCTCCCCCACCCAAACACCCCATCATTTAATATGAATATTTAATATGAATATTGCTCAGCTCATTTTGCAAAATGTTTGCTTTTATAATAATGCTCCTTTGATTACCCCATTGAAAGCTCTAAATAATATGTAATCAATCAGCGGTCATTTACCTTCCAAACAGGTTCGATTCATGGGAGTAATTACATTTTTAATTGGAACACTATGTGGCCTAAATCACCATCAATGATGAATGTTTTCCTACATAACAATGTGAAATGTCTTTATAAGAGTAATTGTTGTTTTTTTAACATGTTAATTGTGAGCTTATCCATTCTGATAGATTTTAACGAAATGTTTTCCTCGGAACAGATGTGCCCTTTTCGATCTGAACAATCATTTTCAAAATAATTAGACATATATTTCTGCTCTGTTCAACGGGGGTCAGTAATATGAAACTACTCTCATTTTTGTCTTGGGGTGAGAAATTTCGTTATTAACAGTTTTAAACTGCTTAATTTACTTCATTCTTGTTTTATTTACTTCAGTCTTGTGACTGAAGTTTCACGTTCAGTTACAATAAGATTTTAAGTAATGTGTCAACAGATATCACTTCTTTTCTTCTTCTTCTTGTAAAATTCTCGTCAAATACCTTTTATTTTTTCTATAAAAGGTTACAGTCCCCAAAACAGTATCTGTCTCGTCTTCTTTTTAAATCAATATGAAATTCGTTCTTGTAGTGTTTACTTATTCTAAAGAATCATTCTATCGCTAATATCACAAGCAATTTACTTTCTGTCCTTTCGCTGACAGTCTAATTCTTTTAGAGAATTACGGGAGGTTGATGTCGATTAAAGTTTTTGAAATGCCAAAATCAGATTTAAATCCACGATTTTTTTCGTCAATCTCCATAAACTTGTTGTCTTTATGATTCAGGATTCATTTATCATTGTTACTTTTAAATATGGATATCACTTTTTGAAATGAATTTTAATATATTTTTAGGATTATTAGGACATTTTTACCTTGGTGAAATGTTTTGAAATATTTGTAACCATACGACACTTAATTATTTTTTGTCATTTAATAGCCCCATTCCCTAATGATAGAAAATATCAGTAACGAAAGAAAATACGAAAGCAAAGAAGAATTCCAAAGAGACCATTTGGAATATAGGTGACGTAATCGATGCTTTCTCTGATCGTTTATTTGTATACTTTAAGCATTTTTTGCTGTGCCTCATTATATATAATTATTAATTCGTTTGTGTATTTTTTTCTAATACCTATTTTCTTCTTTCTGTGTCTCCTATTACTTTCTGTTATTTATTCAAATGAACACCATATTCTTTGGAATCATGAATATCAAGCCAATGGCCCTTTTGGGCTTCATCCATCTGAATAGGGTTCATCCTCTGAATAATAATAATAATAATAATAATAATAATAATAATAATAATAATAATAATAATAATAATAATAATAATATAGTTATTCCTGCTTACGATAATTTCCATCGCGCCTGCTCATCTAATGCACGGTACGTCTTGTTATTCAAAAAAGACAAGAAATGAGTGATCCCCTTAGAAGCAGAGAGAGAGAATATATTTACTCCAAGAGGAATAATCTAGTGTCATTCTAGTTTCATCCTAACCACCTCACGGCAAACTGAAATGAAGCCACCTACAACTAAAGCTGCCTCACAACTCACAGACTGAATCAGAAGACCGACAGACATAGAAAAGGAAGAAGAAGAAGGTACTGAAGACCAGACAGAGGAGCCGTGAACTCTTTCTCCCCGTCTTATTTTTCTTTTGCCTCCCCCCCTGTTTCCCGGGATTGTTAATCAATATCCCTCTCTCTGTTTACGGCCGAATTCCTCTGTTCCAGGCTATTTAATCCAGCTCGGGAGAATACGAGCAAAACGTCAAAATAGCACTGCCAATTAACGCTGCCTGCCAACCATTGTTAATGGATAGAGACCATGCGTGGCAGAGGGTAAAGATATCACTGCTGGGAACCTGTCCATTAAGCACCGAGCTTTCCTGGTTAAGACGGAAATGCTTTTGTGGTGCTTTTGTTTTCTTTTTCATTTTTGCCTATATGGATTGAGCTTAACAAAGAATTGGTCAGACTGGTGCCCGGTTGCAAAATCAGTAACTCGTTGAAAGCTTTTTGGGTTGGGGTGTGCTGACAGTTCCTTTTCGCTGTCCTTTGGATCATATTAACCAAATATATATATATATATATATATATATATATATATATATATATATATATATATATATATATATATACATATATATACACATATATATATGGGTGTGTGTTTATATACATTTACACGCATACATACATACATATATATATATATATATATATATATATATATATATATATATATATTTATATATATATATATATATATATATATATATATATATATATATATATATATATATATATATATATATATATAGAGAGAGAGAGAGAGAGAGAGAGAGAGAGAGAGAGAGAGAGAGAGAGAGAGAGAGAATAGTGGAATAGTGTCCACTGCATTTGAATCGCAATTATCCAGCCGGATGATTAATCGAGGGTTAATTCTAAAAAGTCAGTGTCTTTGATCACGAAATAATTGCTCTTAATACCTGCTTTGAAGATTTCAGGGAAGCTGCGTTTAAATAGCGTTCTCTTTGAAGTCCTTTAGGATTATTACCCAGAAAGATACTCACCCCAGTTATCTACATATATGTGTGTTTGTGCACACGCTACACACACACACATGTATATATAACAAATATAAATAAATAAATATAATATATATATATATATATAGATATATATATATATATATATATATATATATATATATATATATATATATATGTACATTATACACACACACACACACACACATATATACATATATATATATATATATATATATATGTGTGTGTGTGTGTGTGTGTTGTTTATAAGGGGTCGATTTGCATTGGAACTGGTCATTGATCTTGTATACAAAAGATATCTTTTAATTATTAATAAGAGACTTGTTTACTCTCTAGTTAAAATTTTCATTTAATTCATACTATGAAACGGTGGTATTTAACCCCATGTCTTGTTTCCCCTCAAGTATAACGTAAAGCATTCTCCAGTTAGTGTTTTATTGATTAAACGATAAAAGTAAAAATTTAAAAATGAAAGTCAGTAACCTTTAAATTGATTATAGACAAAAAGAAAGGAAAATAGAGACCAATCACCGAAAGCTAGATAATCAACGAGTTTTATGAATATATAAATATAAAAAATATATATTTCATTGTCATCCGTTATATGTTCCAATCAAGTCCTAAATCGCTATAGAAAAACACAAACCAAGTTATTCTCGTCTTCTTAGGGTCGATTTTCCTAATCTCCTTTCAACTTGAATCAACTTCCTATCGTCTCTTGGCTGAGCCCCTGGTTTTACTTCAGCATGTTCACGCCGCCCTACGCTTTGCAACAGACCATTCACTCTGTCATACAAGTTTGACCATCAACTATTGAACAAGCCTTGGTTTTATTCTAGTAAGTAAGTGACCAAAGTAGGTCTTATCATTTTGCTGTTAATCGCTTCCCTTCCTGGTGACTGTTGCTGTGCTGTAAAGGAAAATAGAAAGTAATTGCAGTTTTTGACAACTGACAGTTCACCTGCCCAAGTTTATTTGCTGTGGTACCGTCTGAATGATTGCCCACAGAGGTAGTTGTACAAGAAGTTATTTTGAGAAGCAATTCCTGAATTCTTTCAGGAATTATATTTTTGAATTCCCTCTTCATTCCTTGGCAAGACGGTATTTGTCAATAAAAACAGAAAGGTCTGTTTGCTTCCGCGTTGTAGCCACAAGATAAATAACCGTTCCTTTGTAAATACATTCGAAGTAATTACGTGTCTTGAGGCGCGTCCACACTGCAGCCCAAAACATGTTGTTAACACACGTCGGCAACTTGCCGCACGCAAATCACAAACAGGTTGACTTGTCTATAACCTGTATGTGACAAGTATGTGATAAGTTTACGACGTGTTGGTAACCTGTTTGGGATATGTATGCGATAAGTTTAGAGCGTGTGTTTATGACATATTTTATTTTAGTGTGGGCGTAACCTTAGCGTTAGAAGCGTAAGGAATTTCACTTTTAAAGTTTCTGAAATGAGGATTTACTGGAGTTAATCAAGATCTTTCTCACGGTATAATTGTGGTTTGAAAAATTTTGTGGGGTTTAAGTTTAGAATTCTCTCTCTCTCTCTCTCTCTCTCTCTCTCTCTCTCTCTCTCTCTCTCTCTCTCTCTCTCTCTCTCTCTCTATATATATATATATATATATATATATATATATATATATATATATATTTTCTATATAAAACAGAATATCCATTTAATATTATAGGTAACTAAACGTCAATGATGACATAATAAAAATTTAATATATGTGTGTATATATATATATATATAGGTACATATTATATATATATATATATATATATATATATGAAATATTTTCTGTTAAAACAGAAATCCATTTAATAATAGAAGCCCATAAAAACGCCAAAAGGTACCAGAGACCAAACTGTCTCCTTCTACTGGCAAGTATATACGTTAACTAAAATATATTAACAAAAATCCTATCATAACAGCCGACTGAACCTAAATGGAGGCTTGATAACGAAAAAATAGATTTACTAGGACATGTAATTACCAAATAATAAAGAGAATCCTAAATTTCCATTCGATTAACCTCGAATTATCCCGTCGTATTGATTATCCATAAACATCACCTCGTGTAGATTGTGGTGTTGTCCATAAATAGCTGTTTAAAGGCCCTAGGGGAGGTTTTTGGCAGGTGATGTTATGTCACGCTTTCGTATGCTATGCCAAAGAACGATAATGTACCATTTTATATATTTATATACATATGCAAATATATATGTATATATATATATTTATATATATACTTTATATATATTTTATATATATATATATATATATATATATATATATATATATATATATATATATATATATATATATATATATATATATATACATATGTTGTGTGTTTGTGTGTTTGTGTAAAGAGAAGAGAGAGAGAGAGAGAGAGAGAGAGAGAGGAATTACAATTTTACTTTTCTTAACTTGTATTTTTAAAGATTTTGTCCTCAATGTAGAAAAATGTTGTTGGAAGCAGATTTCTCTCTCTCTCTCTCTCTCTCTCTCTCTCTCTCTCTCTCTCTCTCTCTCTCTCTCTCTCTCTCTCTAGCGTAAAATTGCAAAACCACGGGCATCAATTTTGTATCTAATATACTCTCATTTGAAAGGTTTTATGGCTTCCATCACTGTCTCTTTAACACTAATTACTGCCTTAATGACCTTTGAATCTCCCCTGGTTAAAACAAGCCTCATATGATGGAAGCTGATTTCATTTTTTTTTCTCAGATGCGTAATCTATATTTTGAAAATATTATGTCTAGGAAAGGATATGCGACATTGATATAAGAAATATTTAATAACATTATTCTTGTGTAGCTGAACAATCACTAATGGTAGTTTTCAAAGGTGTGTGTGTGTGAGAGAGAGAGAGAGAGAGAGAGAGAGAGAGAGAGAGAGAGCGTAGAGCGGGTTATAAGACATTTTATTTTATTAGCGACATTCCTTCTCTCTCTCTCTCTCTCTCTCTCTCTCTCTCTCTCTCTCTCTCCTTCTCCCATATAGATAAATAGGCATACAAAGTGAATTAATACGACAAGTTTTTCGTTTTAATACATGAAGAGAGAGAGAGAGAGAGAGAGAGAGAGAGAGAGAGAGAGAGAGAGAGAGAGAGAGAGAGAGAACTCAACACAGATTAATGAGCTTATTAAATAGATCACTTAACTTGCTTATACCCTTCAATAACGAAGACCAAACATCTTTGTATCCTAAAATTACCTGTTGATTAAAAGTTACACTTGAATTAGCCAGCGACCTTGATGACCATCGTCTTCTGCTTACTTAAGCCCCTCACATTTTTTTTTTAAAATGCTGCCTCTTTCCTCCAGAGAACAGAAAAAAATGTAGTTTCAAATTATCTCACAAATTGTTACCTTCTGTCAACACGGAACTTCCTTTTACTTGCTTTCTTCAAGAACTCTTTTGGGAACACTGTTTGATTTTCATTATCTTTACAAATAAGGAGACATTCTTACCGAATTTTCCTAAGATTATGTTTGGCAATTATCTTCATTATACCTGTTTTGCTATTATTCAAGATTATGAGGCGCCTGGTGCCACTGTTGTCATCATATGTTCACACACACAGAGATACACACGCACAAACACACACACACATATGTATACAAATATATATATATATAAATATATATATATATATATATATATATATATATATATATATATATATTTATATATATATATATATATATATATATATATATATATATATATATATATATATATATATATATATATATATATATATATTCTTAAGAGTATACAACACTCACTGACATAATCTTATGCAGTAATAATCACACAGATTTCATTAATACAGTACACATGATATAGGGAACTGCTTGAATATCTTCTCACAAAAGATCAACAACTTTTTATATTCGAAAATCTTAAAATCTCCACACACGAGAAAACGCTAGAGTATGAATTCAAAAAGTGTTGAGCACACACTTCCGGTTGGATGCAATTACCGGAGTCAGTTTTACTCCATTTTGAATACGAGAGAGAGAGAGAATTGATTTCGTCACCTTTCCATGCAACGAAAAAAGTTCAATTTCCTTGCAATTCGAACTCTGAATGAAAGTTATTAAAGCTCGCCAAGTCAGATTATCGCACGCACGTTTTCGCTGGGGGAATTCTTGCTTCTTTTTTTCTGGGTCCTCGTAAAATTAAAGTTCCTTATTAGACCATTCTCGCAATCTTAATCTTATTATTTTGTTTTGGGAAAGTCTTGAGATGCCTCCTGTTTGGAACCTTCATTAGGATCCTTTGTGGTTGTCAGTGGGTTTTTTTTGGGGGGGGAGTGGGGGTCTTTGTTCATACCAGTGGTACGTCACTGACGTCTGAATAGGCAAGGCCTTCTCGTACTGCAGTACCTGGAAAGCTGACCGATTATATGATTTAGAGAAGGTCACTGACCTAATACTTCTTATCCAAACGGGCATAGGCTCGAATCCTGGGCAGTGTTGAAGGGTTCAGAAGGGATTATCATATCTAAGTCTATTTTTAGATTACTCCAAATGTAAAGCTACTTTGATAGCAACTGGCTATTCTTAGTGGTTATATCTATATACAGGTATACATACACGTAAATTTGTGTGTATGTATGTATGTATGTTTCTAAAGCCTGCATGTGCTTGTAGTCTCATAATATCAAGAATCAAAACTGCGCAATGAAGTCCCAGGTCATTATAAATTCGTTTCTTGATTTTTGATATCAAAAGGAGTTAAAAAAAAAAAAAAACAATCAATCAATTACTTAATTATCTGATTAATTTATTATATGCCAAAAACATGGTTGAGATTTGAAACCTCACATAGCAATGAGGAAAATAACTGGGATGTTCTTACATCAAAAAATAAAAACGGAAACCCAAACAAAGAGATATTATTTTGCTGGGTCTCGAAGCAAACTAAGTTTGAAAGCAATTATCGGAGTTAATTATCTCGCAGTCGTATTCTTTCATCTCTCTCATTCCATATTTTTCTTTTCTAACACACGAAGCTTTCTTTTGTTTTGTTTGTATGCAACAGGTGACGTATGACGGAGAAACTGGAGTCAATAGATTGACTTTTGAACGTTCAGTGTGTATTTTTATGCAAGTGGATGTATGCGTGTATGAGCGCAATTATGCAATGATTTTTTATTTTTATAATTCGTAGAGGTCGAAAGTGACAGGGACAGAAATAGGTATAGGAAAAATATAATTTTTTTTTATAATAAAGGACAAATGGGGCAATGTTAACCCAAAAACAACATACTATTACATATTGTTGCAATCTGTTTGAAGTGACTTGCTGTGTTGCCAGGTTGCATCATCGCTATTTAGATGGTGTCGTTAACGCGTGGGTCAAAAATTAACTCATTCTTCTGGCAACGCAATACAGTGGGTCAGTTTCTACCGTCAGTCCAACTGAAAATAATGAAAGGATTAGCAGTTGTTTTAGCTGCAGGATAGTAAACGTTTATTTTGTGTATACTGATGATTGAACTTTGTAAATAAAAGTAAATAAATAAATAAAAATTAAGCCAGAATCACAAAGTAAAACTGCGTTGACCGACTTTATACAACCAGTGCTTATAAACTGTGGATCAATAAAAGAAAAAAACACTAAACTTTACGACAAAGTTCACCCAGCTTCAAAAATCGACGCCTACCAGCCAAAAGTTATTTTGAAGAAAAGTAAAATTAACTTCTCTTTTAGTTTCCCGTAAAAGAAAACTGTTGAGATGGCTATTTGTCTGTCCGTCCGCACTTTTTCTGTCCGCCCTCAGATCTTAAAAACTGATGAGGCTAGAGGGCTGCAAATTGGTATGTTGATCATCCACCCTCCAATCACCAAACACATCAAATTGCAACCCTCTAACCTCAGTAGTTTTGATTTTATTTAAGGTTAAAGTTAGCCATGATCGTGCGTCTGGAACCGCTATAGGTGCCAACAACACAGGCCACCACCGGGTTGTGGCTGAAGGTTTCACGGGCCGCGGCTGAGGGTTTCACGGACCGTGGCTGAGAGTTTCAGACAGCATTATACGCTCTACAAAAAGGTCGATTGCGCCGAAGAAAATTCGGCGCATTTTTCACTTGTTTATATTTCTTGCTGAAGTTGAAGATATTGCTAATTAGCGCAAGGGTTATAAGAGTCGTATAGCACGTCAAATAACGTGTCAGGTAACACTTATGAGAGAAAATTACGTAATCATAAATCGATGATTGCACCCGTATCCTGAGCTATAGACAAAAACCACAGCCCTTCCTCAGTCATTTAGGATTAAGCCATGAAAATAGACGTCCTCTTTCCACAGGAGAAAATAATATCAAAACAAGAGTCGACCCTTCCGGTTGAAATAAAAAGAATCCTTTTTGTTTAACACTGACAAGTATGAAAAGTCCAAGGTTACAAATTATATAACAAATGGAGTTTTCCTTTCTCATGAAAAAGAACGAAGCGTTTATATATCCCCTTAGGGAAGTTAATGAAGTACTACTACTACTACTACTATCGTAGGTCATGGCAAGTTGAGGGTCCCTTTGTAATTATAATTTTTTTTGTGTGAAAAGTCGATTCAATTTTCCAAATAAATATTAGAAAGGGGATCCTTATTGACTTAGCCATACATGGAGTAAGAACTCATTATCAACTCAGTGAAAATATTAATGAGAATTTCTCTATTCATGAAGGAACTAATAAAGGAACCTATGTTCTGCCCGTAAAAAGATAAAAGAATGTATGCCTTTGCAATGAGAGTGAAAAAGTTCGAATTCAACTTCCTATTTCACTATAAGAAAAGAGGAAGATAAATAATTCTGCTGGCAATCAACGAGCAACAAAATCCCAATTTTCAAAGTAAAAAAAAAAATGGACCATCGTTATCTAGACATCATGACAAATAAGACCCAATTTCCAGAGACAAAAGGCAAAAGGCAGCTTCGAATTAACGAAAGAAATCGACGCGTCCTTTATTCTCGCAGGTTGGCAATGAAGCTGACGAGACCGATGCGATAGTTTTACGTTGGGGAATAATCAGAAGGGTCGGACGTCGAGACAAAACTGCTCAATCACTTGGGAATGAAGATTACAGCTTGAACTTTTAATGGAAGTTGATACTGGGGAGGATTAGGCAGACAAAAAACACTCCCTCGTCGATGACGAACAAAGGCTGGGAGCTGAGGTTCTCAGTTACGCTTACGTAACGGGCGAATGGCGACTAGAAGGCTTGACGAATTATTCCGTGCCTCATCGCCGATGCTAAGGGATGCAAAACAGTAATTGAAGATTGAAGAGATTAGAAGTGACTGAAGATTTATGGCCAGCACATGAGAGCCTAAATGAGAATGGATATGGTGATTTACCATCTTTGTTTCAAGGTCGAGCATTAATTCAAAATGTGTATTTTGAATTTATGGTTTCTCAGTGTGACGTAAAAAATAGGAAATACATAACTAGAAATTGATACGAATATCCCTTGCTTAAGAATAAGAGAACGACTGATAAATGCTGGGAGCCGAAATGGCTGTTGTTATTTTGCCTCTCAGAAGAAATAAAACGAAAATAAAATATGAAGTGACTGATTTTTGAAGCTCACAGCATAGATGATAAGAAATATTGTAAGAAATATCATCGCCATAAATAAATGAAAGATGATTCAGAGCCTGAGGTTTTATCATGAAAATTTTGTGAGAAGTTTGGAACATAATAACATAATATGAGAAGGCAAAACTCATGTATGAAGTCAGTGCTTATCTAAAGCTAGTATAAACAAGTAAATTTGATTATAGAACATTTTACAAGTCCAGGCAGTACGTGCAGAGAAAGAGAGAATTCCTTCAGAGCAGAGAACGGGAGTTATTAAAGTTTACACATTTTAACGTAGCGGAAAAGATGGCTTGGAAAATATGAAAGTGGGGAGGTCGATGAAAGAGAAAAATCCGAGATATAATTGTATTTCCTTCTCAGAAATTAGAAGGACAAGAAGACTGTCCATTCGAGACGAGAAAAGTGTTCGTAAATAAAAAAAAGTTCTAATATTCAGGCAGTGTGGGTCTGAATCCAAGATAAAGGTGAGTGACACAGCATGTCTGGGGGAAAATATACTCAAGGTTAGATATTGAGAGAAGTTGTATCCTTGATATTTATGATATTTATAAAGAGTATGGATATAATAATGACTTTATATATATATATATATATCTATCTATCTATCTGTGGATCTATGTATATATATACATATATATATGTGAGTATCTGTGGTATATATATATATATATAGTGTGGTTATATATATATATATATATATATATATATATATATATATATATATATACATACATATACATACTTATATATACATATATATATGTGTGTGTACGTATATACATTATACACACACACGTATATATATATATATATATATATATATACATGTATGTATGTATGTATGTATACACACATATATATAACACTGCCACATCTAGCATCACACACACTTCAACCAACGCTATTCATACTAACTAGAAGGTCCCTGCCATCCAACAATGCCTTCACCCTCCTTCGTGGGCAGAGAGCAGCTTATATTCTCACCATTACCCTTCTACCAAACCTCTCTCTTTCTCTGTCTTTCTGTTATTAACGCTTTTGTCAAGTGGATCAATGACACTTCACCGTTTCTTTATAGATAACCTCTCCATACTACAGTCACTCAAGTATTGTAAAGATCAATGATCCCTCTCCACGCCTTTCCACGAAGCAGTGAACAATCACTCGTGTAAAAATGGGTCTCTGAATATTTTTCTCAACGCCAGTATTTGTGAGTTAAATTGTTCTTCATAAGTGGTTCTTTCGGAATCGAATTTAATTGCAATTCTCGTAAATGGGAAGCAGTTCTGAGTAGATCATCACCATCTAGCTGATTTGATGGATATGGCTTCTGCAATTAATTGGCAAAGTCAGAAAATAGACAACCCGTTTTTTCAGCGAGCTTTCAAAGCACCTACGAACAACGTAAAGCTTAAGAGCTGCTGATCTTTAAAGATCGTGAAGTCAGTTACCATCTGACTTGACAGACTGATTATCCATCAGTCTAGTATGATCTGTATTGTTATACAGACGTGAATCATGGTTTGACAGGAATCTATGGGGAGTATAAATGTTTTTGTAGGTAAGAGAATAAAGCTTTAAGAGGAACATTTGGAGAGAGATGATTGGAACTAGGCTTCTCTGGGCACCAGAGGAGGTGGAAGACGAAGATCCAATTGCATGAGAGATATAAGACGGGGGCTGGAGATGAGTGGAGATTTGTGGAAGTAAAAGTACAGAGAAGGCATGATTGACCAAGGTTGAAATTAAAACCAAACATGTCTTTGTTGCAGTAAATTATGAACTGATAGTTAGTTAGTCGATTATAAAAGTTGGTAAATGGGGTGAAGAAAGACGGGATGCGCTCTCTCAGTATGTATATCTATCTATCTATCTATCTATCTATCTATATATATATATATATATATATATATATATATATATATATATATATATATGTATACACTTATAGATTGATAAATAGATAGAGAGACGAATTGGCAGATAGATATTATTTGTACTTGAGTGGGTTAGGCACTAATCTAAATGTGGTTAGCAGGACTACCTATGTACAGATATATCTACCTACCTTTCATGTAATCAACCCTGTGTTTATTTATCAAAGTAAGTTTTAATTTATTTTTTTACATAGGACTGTCAAGGCACAAAAATACTTGTTCTTAATTTTTTAGATTAAGTTTAAAAAACTTTTTTTTAAAGTTTAAACAACACTGTTAAGGCAGAAAAGATTTCCAAGCCCTCATTTGATTTCAACCCTCTTCTCTCTCTCTCTCTCTCTCTCTCTCTCTCTCTCTCTCTCTCTCTCTCTCTTCTCTCTCTCTCTCTCGTCTTTTGTCTCGCTCTTCTTTGCCTTTTCCTCCGAGTTCCTCCATCTTCCTGTGCATTTGTGAGGAGGAACAATCCTCCCCCCTCCCTTCCTACCTCCCTACCCCCCTTCCCTCCATCTCTCCCTCCCCCAAACTTTTCTTCCTCTGTTATTCATCCTTCCCCTGCCTCCTTCTTCCTGATCTTCCAAACTATTTCCGTGTTCCATTGTCCGGAGTCGTTTGAGAAATTCTACCCCATTTTTAAAAGTCGACTTTATATGGCCTAGCTCTCTCTCTCTCTCTCTCTCTCTCTCTCTCTCTCTCTCTCTCTCTCTCTCTCTGTGTGTGTTTCTTGAGGGGCAAGCCAGATAAAATATGGTAAAAGCAAATGGTCGTTTCCCCTTTTCTTTATTTCTTCTTTATTCTGTTTTCGTTCGGTTCTGTACTGGATGAGGATATCTGGAATCCGTCTGTTGAGTTCGCCTCTGGTGGTTTGAAATATTATGTAAATATTGAATAGTAATTTTAGATATTAATCAATGACAATGTGGGTTTTCTTTAGAGGTATAAAGAAGGGATTTGCTAAACGGTCATGCTATAAAAAATAAAGTAAATATCACTGCTGCTGCTGCTACTACTACAACTATTACTGCTACTACTACTGATAATAATAATAATAATAATAATAATAATAATAGCCTATTATATCTTCACACTGATATTAATGATAGCATCTTATGTCTTCGTAATAATAATAATAATAATAATAATAATAATAATAATAATAATAATAATAATAATATCTCTTATATCATCATACTATTATACGTAACTACGTTAAAATGTTGGTAGAGTAATAATAAAGAAAGCAACTGCAATAATACCCCCCTAAAAATGTTAAGTTTCATCTGACTCACCAATTTAACTTGTCTTTTAGAATCTGTTACACTCTGCCCAAGATTTCTTACTTCAAGTGAGAATGTGAATAAAATTACTTCCATAATTTCAAATCGCCATTCACCTGCATATCCAGAAGTAGATTGTCTCTAACCTTACAAATTATATATGTAAGTTGAACTGGTGAATCAGATGAAACTCAACATTTGTATGTATGTATATATATATATATATATATATATGTATATATATATATATATATATATATATATATATATATATATATGTATATATATATATATGTGTATATATACACATATTTATATATATATATATATATATATATATATATATATATATATATATATATATATATATATATATATATATATATATATAACTGACCATCTTATTGTGCAGATGACAGCTTTAAGAAATTAAATTAGCATAACGTACCATTCATGCAACTGAGCCAAAGAACAGCTCTAATTGCTAATCCATTTTTCACAATTCTTAAATATGCTTTCCACATGAATGACTGTTCTTCTTTCACTTAAGATACAAAGGATTAATTCTGGAAAAAGATGACTTCGTCTCATTGTATTACTTCGCCATTTCTTTTTCCTGTCTGATTTACACACACACAAAAAAAAATACTCATTAATGAATCGGCATTACTCTGACGCACCTCGATATTAATATATTCAAAATGTAAAACTTGTTATTTTTTGCCGTCTTGCTCAAATTCCAGGTTTAACTAAAGATATTCTGAAAGGGAAAATTATTCTCTCTCATTCAGAAAGAGATGGTACACGGTTATCCATCTTCTAAGAAATTTTAGAATGGCTGGAATTTATAGATCTGAATAGACATCGCAAAATAAATTGAGTTAGTTATACAAATTCTGATTATGATTCTGTTCATCTTTCAAATATTCATATACCAGGAATCGAATCTAATTTATTGCATTTTTCAAGGATTCATCCTTCCAAGATTCATATACTAGGCACACTTGAATTTTCTTCGTTTTTCAAAAATTCATAAACTTGTTAGAAACTTTACGTCTATTCATCTGTCAAAAACCACAGCATTTGTTATGGAGACCGAGGGAGAAACACTATCAACAAGGTACCGTTGACAGGAAATATATCCAGGAAGTTCCATATTTCTTGAAAACAAACAAAAGAGACGAAATAAAATAAAACATACGGGATATGAGAACAACCAGTCAGACACTATTGCATTCCCAAAGTGCCATGGGGTCTAGCGAGAGAGAGAGAGAGAGAGAGAGAGAGAGAGAGAGAGATTACTTTATTGTTTTATTGGCATTCTTCGTTCAGATAACGAAACGAATGGGACATGCCACATTACTTACAGACGGTGGATTCTGCCAACAACATTCTTGAGAATACCGAAGTTTCTCCTATGCTTTTCTAAATTCAATGTCATCCTGCCTCTGGGATTCCCCAGAGAAAATGTTTCTCTGAAGGAAGAAGAAGAAGAAGAAGAAGAAGAAGAAGAAGAAGAAGAAGAAGAAGAAGAAGAAGAAGAAGAAGAAGAAGAAGAAGAAGAAGACGTATCTCTATTTCTCATACGACATTTCTCTTCGGCAGTATTATCATCTTCTCCTTCCAATCTCGTCGGAGTGAGAGACACTTAAACCCAAATGGCGATTCGTTTGAATAGATATTCTCCATCATACTTTTATTGCTTTTCAAGAACGTAAAACAGATTACATAGTCTTACACCAATCAGATCCAGGGTAAAAAAAAAAGAGTGAAGTGCTTAGCATGATTGATATCTTATTGGAATAGCACACAGTCGCCAGTAAGGGAATGTATGATAGATTTAATTCTACGCGTGCGCGAGGATTTCGTAAGATCCAGAAGAAGGACTCTCAAGGGAAATAGATTGGCTGGCTTTAGAGCATTTCTGGAACAAGAATCAGTTATTGAAGGTAATAACCTTTGTCTGGTCTGAAAAACTGTAATAATCAGAATATTGGTTATCAGCTGGCAGGTAATCTAAATGTCAGTACCTTTTATATTTATTCAGAACCCAGGGAAAGGGGAAAATATTTTTACATATGAATGAGAAAATTTAAGTGAAATGTATCAAAATTGCAGTAGTTTACTCTCTACTCTGAAGCTCACTGCATATGACTTTTGATTAAATTTTTTGTTTTTTTTAAAAATTCGTAACGCCTTCAATCGTGTATAAAAAAGAGTTATAATTGACGTGCAAAATTAAGGAATCAAATTACTATCAGTTTATTTTAAAAAAATCTATTGAAAAAAGAAAAAAAATTATAGCAGAACAGATCGAAGTTAAAAAAAAAAGAAAATGAAGACAATACTGATCGTCCACAACAGCAGTTAAGCGAAAAAAAGTCGATCTAGAGAACCTCCTTTGGTCCCAGGGACGTGCTCAGAATATGAAAAAAGGAAAAAAATGTTCAAAGGGATGCATCAGATTCAATAAACTTCGTATGCAACACCTGCTCTGTTCGGTTGGGCGATATCGTCTATTCTCATAAAAGAGGAACACAACAATATAGGAACTTCAGATTTCCGATAACATCAGCAATTCTCTCTCTCTCTCTCTCTCTCTCTCTCTCTCTCTCTCTCTCTCTCTCGTTATTGTCACGTAACTTGTAAAGATTGCAGTCTTGTTTACCTTTTTCCCAAAAAAGGGCACCGCAGGTTGCCTTTCTTTCGCCCTTCTCACTGATCCATACCTCAATTATGGTTTCTCTTTCCCCTTTTGTTCCCAAAGTCTACCTCATGTTTTCTTTCTTTTTCCCCCCCTCTCGCTTCAGGCATGGGCTCGCTTTTACGTGGTATACCTCAGAGTCTTTCATTTTTATATCTCACCAATCCAGGTTTTATGTCATTTTCACTTTTCACCGATCTTTACCTCAGGTAACGGTCTTTCTTTCCCCTTTTATTCCCCAAGGTGATCTCAGGTCTTTCTTTTTCGAATTCAGTGATCCCTACGTCAAGTTGTCTTTCTTTTTCCCACTCACCGACCGGTGCTTACCTCAGGTATGGTCTCTCTTTCCCTGGCTGGCGAGGCACTTTTCCTCTGGTTCCTGCTCTTCGTGTAGGCAGACGACTGGCGCTTGAGACTGGACTCGTCACTGAGGGGGACTTTGCCGATCTGCAGGAACGTGCGGAAGAGCTCCTTGATGTTTATGTTTTCCTTGGCAGAGCACTCGATTACTCGACATCTGTAGCGGAAGGGAAGATAAAAGACAAAGACTGTAGCGTCAGATATGCTTTTTATATATATATATATATATATATATATATATATATATATATATATATATATATATATTTATATATATATTTTTATGTGTTTGTTTATTCAAATATGGCAGCGTTCAATTAGACATTGTAATATTGCTGACATGCTAAAGTTACTATTCAGACAGACTAAATAACTCAGTACCTGGAGTGTGCAAAGTTACTTAGAATTTTTGGCAAGAGGAACAAACCTTTGTGTGTTATTTTGGACTAAAGATAGCCAATAAAAATGAAGTAAAGAGAGATATGAACTTTTCAGACAAGAGGGAAAGAAAAAGAACGTGATACTCTTTCTCGAATATTTACCGTTGTGAGAAAAGATATCAGGATGAGAACTAAATCTTTTTCATTTATCAGGGTTGTTGATATATAATTAAAGTACAGTTGACCACAGACTTCACATTTTTAACTCTGAAAGAGCAGGTGTTTCACGTGACATTTATAAAAATTTATATGACCTAGTTTTTGACGTAAAAAGGTATAACAAATTCTACTATATATATATATATATATATATATATATATATATATATATATATATATATATATATATTATATATATATATATATATATATATATATATATATATATATATATATATATATATATATATATAATTGAAAATTTTATCGACATTTAAAACTTTGTAAAACTTTTCATTTTAAAATGCAAAACATATATCCAAAGATATTTTATATTCTATATAAAAGGAGAGATTTGGATACGCAATGCAAGAAAAAATATAAACTTTTCAGATTATATGAAACTTCGATTCTCAGCTCGAAAATATTTGAATGAAAATAAATTGACAGTCTTTACAAAGAGAGAGTTTGGCTATCTTGTCCGAGAAACGAAATGAAAATGGACATTTCAGAGTTATAACGCAAATGGGATGTTTTTAGAGATGTGGGCAGGAAGAAAGGTTTCTGGGAAACTAATGAAAAACAGATTGAGAGGATCCTTAAAGATATATATATCC
Organism: Macrobrachium rosenbergii; assembly: GCF_040412425.1. NCBI lineage: Eukaryota > Metazoa > Arthropoda > Malacostraca > Decapoda > Palaemonidae > Macrobrachium > Macrobrachium rosenbergii. Next base: position 6,598,640 of record NC_089769.1, on the reverse strand, counting down.
TGAGCGGTTGGTTGGAGGAAGCACAAGCTATGAGCCCCTCCGTCATCATATATGCACAAACACACACATACAAATGTTTTATATATTTTAAGCGTAACGAGAGGTTCTAATGTATGAAATTGTACATATGTGGATAAAATGATGCGAGAATATGTTTTTAAAATAGAAAGTAGCAGTGGCAACGTTCTCGAAGTTATTATACATGATAAGAAGGTGAAAAAGAAAGTCAATAAACGTGGTAACAAAAATAGTTTATGAAGAATTGGATAAATTCGCAAAAGGACGATTACCTGACCGTAGGTACGTTCATCGCATTGTGGATCAATAATGATTAATTCTACCTATATGAAGAAGCCATTGTAAAAATACAAAAAGAATTAAAACAATCGATAAAAATAAACACGATTACAATGAGCTTAGTTGAGACGAAAATATGATAATAATTTAATCGTCGGATACGAGTTGTATTGTAAACAGCTCTAGAAACTGGCATCCTTAATGTTTGCCAAAAAGTTTTCTAATATTTCACTTTATGCAGAGAGAGAGAGAGAGAGTTCGCCAAGCACCCAATATCACCTCATTGTCAGGTATATCTCTCTCGCTTCATTGCACTGTTGCTTCATATTTTTCAAGTTTTCCACCAACTTGAAAATTTCATTATGAAAATAGGGAGAAAAAATTCCCACGTTACTGCTACCTTCGGATATTTACAGAAAATGACAGCTGTAAAAAAAATTGGATATTTTACAATGGGAAATGAAAAAAGCTGGATAATCACTTCAGAGCCGAGTTAATTGTGAGTCGTTGAATGGGGTTGGTTCGTTTTCCTGATCAATCAGTTTATCACCTGATTTATTGACTAACAATGCTTATGAACGTAAAAAAGACTCAAGAAAGAGTATAATTATTGACCTATTTTGTAAACAAACACTGGCAATTCACTGCCAGTCTCATCAACTTATTACCAGAATCCATAACTTTGTTCCCGGATGCAAGAACCCGATCAGAACATGAGAGAATCGGGAAGACAATGCAAGTATTACGAAAGCAACGAGAAGAACGTTATTTCATTCGTAGAAATGATTTTTCCCGGTTAAGAAAATCCTTTTCGAAAAGGTCTTTTCATAGGGAGAAATTCTTTGCATTTTGTTTCTATTTTTTGCTTTTGTTGCTGTCGGATACACAGCACGTTCAATTTCAAAGATATTGGCTATGAAGACACCTGAACTCGCAACGGATCGTGGTTATGAAGCTAAAATCAGTCGAGTTATGACACATAAGACTAGGTTCACCCAGAAACACAATTTTAGCGAAGGTTGCAGAATATGTGTATATATATATATATATATATATATATATATATATATATATATATATATATATATATATGTATATGTATGTATGTATGTATGTAGACAAAATCCATGAAGGAAAGAGAAACAAAGGAGTGCTGCAAGGCCTTTCGACCTATGGTCCTTTACTTAGTGCATTTTGTCTTTATTTATATATTCATCGTGTTCTATATTTTCGTGATTCAGTTTATATATATATATATATATATATATATATATATATATATATATATATATATATATATATATATATATATCATGATTGTACAATTTCTTTATATTCGGAATGGTTTCTTCTTCTGAGTAATTCACTTCGTACATCCTAAAACATTAGCTTGTACCCACTCTTTCACTTAGCTAATAGCACTTATTACACAGATATTCATCTTAACGTTGTTCTGTGCGGATAATCTTAAGTATATATCGTCTTCTTTTCCTAGCAAAAGATTCTCTCCCTGCCTTCTGGCACGGCGGAAGTCTTCTGGAAATATCCACTTAGGTGTTTACGAGGATAAAATTCCATTATGATAAGGCGTAATCCTTTACTGTTACCGGGAACTTGTGAGGGCTCTGCCACCAAACATTCTTATAGAGTATTTAGGATAATCACTGAGGAGGGAAAAGGCGATAGGCAGGGAAGAAGAGAAGTATTCTGACAAAAGAATTGAAGGGATTAGAAAATTCAGAAAATATGTCTGTTGATAAGCTAAGGAATACTCGTAATGGCAAGACAAAAGCTGTGGGCAAAAATAACTCCCTCCTTCACGCCCACATACACAGATATACACTCTCTCTCTCTCTCTCTCTCTCTCTCTCTCTCTCTCTCTCTCTCTCTCTCTCTCTCTCTTTCTCTCTCTCTATAATTTATATATGTATATATATATATATATATATATATATATATATATATATATATATATATATATATATATGTATAAGTAATGTGTGAAGTATTAAGGAAAAAAATAATATACTCATATAAAATTCAAAATACTAAAAATTATCTGGTGACTTGACTGAGAAACAATTACCTATTCTTTTCCTTAACTACCCTTCACGTCAAAGTCTTACCTTTCCTTTGCTAAAGTCAAGTTGTAGAGTTACTGATATGTAGTTTTCTTTTGCATATTGATGAGAACGAATATTTTTTAAATATTCTTTTTTCATATAATTCTAACAACAAATAAGTTTCGAGGTTCTCTCTGTAAATTTTTTGTGCTCTCCTGTGAAATAACTATTTGTGTTAAATGTAAATTTCCTTTAATTGTAACTCGCTCTTTCTTCTTATATCTATTTTCAGAAAATCCTAAGTTATTTATTTACTCTTGACCCTGGAGAAAAAATAAAAAGAGAATGGCCAATGCCAACCCCATGCTTTAAAAACTGAGCCGTGGATAAGCCCCTTAAATTGAAACCAGATTCACTTTGCGTGGTATATTATCCATTTAAAAAAATGCAAAACGATCGTAGACTCCAAATTCGAGACTTTGGATTAAAAGTTCGAAACTGTTGTCTGTTTCGATAAAACCAGTCCCGAGAAGAAAGTTTAGCTAACAAGATCTTGTTTCGGAAACACCAAAATCTCTTGATCATATCGGGACAGCGCTTTCGGGTTCCTAATGGAACGAGACGTACAATAATCAGGGAAGGGGGGAAAGCTTAGATAGCATCTAGAAAATATAGTAATAGCTTAGATGGTCTTCTAGAGAATCTAGTTATCCCTAGATGATGATGCTCTGAGAGGAGAAAGTTGGAAGTGCATTTTAAAATCGGTTGAATACACAAAACATGACTTTATTCTCTTTAGCTAGGCAAAGGGCGAACAATTAGTCAGGTGAAAAGGACTTTAAAAGGTAAGTCAACCAGGAGGAAATCGTGTATATACCAATTATCAGTAGATACCCAAAGGAGAAATCATTTTCCTAATAGAACGGTACTGATCGCCTAATAGAACAGCACATATTGCAAATACTTTACATAAGCAATCTTTTGATATATGCTCTGAAGAAAAAATGTATTGTTCAGTATTTATTCATCATTATTGGAAAAAAAAGCCCAGTAAATATAAATCAAACATAAGGAATCGTGGTAGCTTCTATTGCAAACAAAGGCTGTTTCCCCCTCCCAAAGCAATCTAATTGAAATCAATATCCGGAATGGCAACAATGAGCTGACATTCCCTGTCGAGCAATCCAAAGGCAGGGGACTGCGCTTAAACGCGAAGGTAACCTGGACACACGTCGGTGACACTCGAGGATTGAAAGCCTTGTCAATAAGGCAGTCAGTCATGCGTTCGAGTTCGGATTTCGACGAAAAAACTAAACCGTGTGAAACCCTTTTTTTGTTATTATTTGGATTTTGTTATGCTGTTCCGAGCGATCGGTTTGGTTCTTTGTTATCTTGGCGTCAGGACATCAAAGGCAACGGGCTTCGGTATGACTCAGTAAAATGATAATGAGAGCGTTAATAACTTTTATTCTTATTGGTTCAGTAAGCAATCTTTATCATTCCGCCGTGACTCATGGGACGACATTCGTAATGTGCTGCCAAAGTCCTCGGCGCATAAGTTAATCCCTTTTTGATAATCATTTGTTTAGAAAGGCTTTTCACCATGAATACCCTATAAGTGATCATGCACAAAATTTTTTCTATGCCCCGGATACATCATTCATAAAGAGGAAGAGTCTTATTGAGGGAAAAAAAATTGTTTTGCACCTGTAAGACTTCTTTCTAGGAATTCTGCATTATTCGCTTCAGATTTTGCGTTGATATACAAACAGTGCTGATTGGGGATAATGACAGAAAATTGCAGAGACTATTGAAAAAGTTTGAAAGTGTTTACAAGTGGGAAACCTTGAAAGCAAATGTGATTTTGAATACGGTTATTATGGTAAAGGAAACAAGGAAGATGTTGGAAGCTGGAATCGGAAGATTCACATAAGTATTGGGAAGTAAATATTTTGAATCTTTGTAGAAAGACAGACGTGAGTCACAGAATAGGTAAAGTAAGGACTGTAGAAGGATATGAGCAAAAGGGACGTAGTCTTGGATTGTTGAACCAACTCTTATGTATAGAAATGAAGTATGGGTGATAAATGTAAATAAAAGGAGAAAGAATGATGCCCTGGAGATCAGTTGTGTAAGTAGTATATGTGGCATAAAAATAAGAGAAAAGGTGAGAAATGTGGAAACACAAAGGAGTGCTAAAATGGCTTCTTTAGGTGGAACAATGGGTCAGAGAGCTTTGAGATGGTTTGGTCTTGTGGAGAGAAAACAGAACGATAGGTTGGTGGAAAGAGTATATAGCTCAGGTGTTTAAGGAAGTAGGAGGAGAGGAATATATAGATATGGCTGAACTGACAGCGTGGACGCGCTATTTTTCAAAAAAGAAGGAGCTTCAGCGTCCAGAAAGGGAGAGACTTGGCTTATTGTGATTAGGGATGTTATTGCGCTTCTGATGAGCCATCTGTGTCGGTGTATGAGGTGGATAAACTTGTGGAAGTTAATTACACTTCTGAATCATCCACAATTTGTTAATTTACAGTCATTCTAAATGGATAAGCATTTTAACTCCATTCCCTTTTTTCTGCCCTGTTAACGTCATTAACCACTCAAAAGATTGAAGCATGGACCTTATTGATGTGATTCCAGTGCTCACAATATATATATATATATATATATATATATATATATATATATATATATATATATATATATATATATATATATATATATATATATATATATATATATATATATATATATATATATATATGTGTGTGTATCTATACACTGTTCAGGATTACGAAATAGACCTAGATCCAATATCAAAAGTTTAATTGGTTGATTGAGATGAAGGTCTCTGATTGCATTATCAGATACAAACTTTACAGGGTTTATCTTAACTATCCAGGTCAAAGCAGTAGAAGTTTTAGATGCGGAAGCTCTATTTACACATGCACACACACACACACACACACACACACACACACACACACACATATATATATATATATATATATATATATATATATATATATATATATATATATATATATATATATATATATATATATATAATCATCATCATCAGGTTAACATTCTAATCTGACTGAGTTTAAAACTAGGTAAAATTTACAGATTCACGCAATTTCGAAGAGATTTTTCCACTCTAAGCTTATTAAAATAAAAATAAAATAATTTTAGTTTTGTGATTATGTACAGTTGACAATAATTCCAAATACCTCAGGCTAAGTAACCAAAATCGATAAGTGAAGTTTTGTCGTTCTTCAGAAACAACAGAAATGGCTAATCATGAAACATGGACAAATTATTCATGTAATCTGAAAGATGTATGAAAATATAAAATAGCCTACCTGCGTATAAATAAAACTAACAGTGTAGTGCATGGTGAATATAGAAAATGTATTATGCGTAAGTACGTCTCTCTCTCTCTCTCTCTCTCTCTCTCTCTCTCTCTCTCTCTCTCTCCGTGAGCACGATAAGAATCCCACTCACCTGAATCTCTGCAAATGTCTGTAAATCCACTCGGTAACGTCCTCCTTGAAGACCTTCCTCTCGACCTCGAGGTCGGTCTTGTTGCCGGCGATGACGATGGGGATTTCCTCGTAGTCGGTCCTCTGCTCCTTGATCTCCTCGATGCACTGGAGAACCGTCTGAAAGGACTTGCTGTCACTCACCGAATACACGATGAGGAAGGCGTGCGCGTTCGCGATGGACAGCCGCCTCATGGCCGGGAACTGGAAGTCGCCCGCCGTGTCGAGGATATCCACCTTCAGCGTGATGTAGCCGTTGTCGTAGTCCCTGTTGTACAGGTCCTCCACCGTGCTTTTGTACTTGTCCGTGTACTTGTTGAAGAGGAACCGGTTGATGATGGAGCTCTTGCCGACGCCGGCGCCGCCTAGCAGGACCAGGCGGATGCGGTGCTCGTTGTCAGACATGTCTGGGACGTGGTTGGATGGAGTGAGATACGACTTCGAGAGGTGGACCGGTGACGCCACCGTGAACCGTCGATGGCGCAGGTACCGCGAGAGAAGGAACCGGAGACTCAAGTGGTGATGGCGCGATCTCCCTTAGGCCACATTGAGGTCTTCTGAAAGACAAGAGAGAAATTCCTCAGTAAATTATGCCTATTTTTGTTCTTTTAAAACAGTATCTTACTATAGAAATTCGCCTGATTGAAGAGCAACACAGTGAATCATAACAAGGCTTGTAAACAAATAAATATCATTTCCTTCAAAATAACGCTTTCCCAGGAGTTATTAAACAAATGGATTATCTTTCTTAAAAATTGTTTTAAAGACTCCTACCAATGTGTGTTTTGAGTATAATGATATTTAGGAAAGTAGCATTACACTGAAAGTTTTTTGAATCATTTATATGATTCTTTAATATGAAATCTAAAATGGAAATTGTAAAGAAAATGACTGAATAAACTAACAGGCGATACAGATTATCAGAATTACGAGTTCCAATGACCAATTTTCCAAGTATATGTCATACAAATGGATCCATAATCCCTGCAGTTTCAGGGCATTAGGACAAGAGTATCACGTGATCCCTTATCCAAGGACGATATTCAGTTTCTGTTACGATCTCCCAGGACCTACCAGGTGCTACTGGGTCATCGAATCTACTAACTTCTTTTTTTAAATTCATTCTTCTGTTTTTCTTCACAGTCACACCTTTCAGTCCTCCTTGAAAACAGAAATGGGTAGCCTTAATTCCCCTTTTCATCTTTTGTCATACAGGAAAGTAACTAAGAAACAGTTTCCGAAGTCTCTCAAGAGATGGTGAAAGTAACTAAGAAACAGTTCCCGAAGTCTCTCAAGAGATGGTGAAAGTAACTAAGAAACAGTTTCCGAAGTCTCTCAAGAGATGGTGAAAGTAACTAAGAAACAGTTCCCGAAGTCTCTCAAGAGATGGTGACACCTGTATGCAAGTAATCATTTAACTATGACGAAACAAGGGTGGATCAGTTACAAAAGCACTTATTATCTAGTTAGAGAATTTTCTCCTTTGGTCACGTTTTAATTTTGAGGGATCTACAAATAAAGGGTGCACCTCATTATAATTGCGAGGTGCGGACATTCTGCACTGAAAAACTGTCGTGAAATAAGATGGAAATAAAAGGGAATTATCTGCGTTCTTTTCAAAACTGAGATGAAATAGAACGCCACGAAAATGAATTACTGCGGCATTTCACTCGAAAGCAAAATGAGAGAGAGAGAGAGAGAGAGAGAGAGAGAGAGAGAGAGAGAGAGAGAGAGACCTTCCTTTCAAGACAAAAGGTCGCCTCAGCTTATTCTTATGCCTTATTACAGATTTCTTATAAAGGAAACTAAAAGCTACAAAACACACAAAGAAAAAATTGAAATAATTTGTTTTTATTTATAACTGAGACGCAACCAGTTTTAGGTCTCGGTAAGTACGCTGCCTGTGTCTTTTAATTATTGGAATAAAAAATAATAATAACAATAATTGTAATAGCAAATTGTGACAGTAATATACACGCAGAAAAAACCGACGGTAAATTCTACTCACCGTTCTAAATTATTAATATCATAGTACGAGAGAGAGAGAGAGAGAGAGAGAGAGAGAGAGAGAGAGAGAGAGAGAGAGAGAGAGAGAGAGAGGGCGGGTTTGCTAAAATATACCACCATTTACTTTAATGAGAGAAAGGAAACCCGTATAAACGGAAGTATACATCATTTGATATAGTAGATTTTTTCCTATAATTGCTAAGTCCTTTATCAATACTATCCGCTTCTAAAGTTGTTTTATAATTTTCAAGGAAAGAGACGTTTACGTTTAATCTTCAGTAATATTAAAGAACAGGAAAGGATTTAGGATGATAAGGATTTAGGAGGAAAATAAAAAACATATCTCGGAGTTTCAATTTCCGGGGCACTAAATCTTCCTCAGAAGATACAGCGCTTGTTAAAATGCTACCACGCTCTCTAGAGCTCCTTAGGAACGATACCGGATGTCCCCTCAATAAATACGAGGTCGGGTAAGGTCAGGTCAAGTCATTTCTTGCTTTACGTAAGATCTGATTTGTGCCCAGACAATAATTTGAGACTGGATTCGCGATAAACCAGACAGCAAGTTTAGAACCGGATTCTTAATAGAGGAATACCCAGGAAAGAGGGAAAATAAAATGATGGAAACAATGTTAGGTCAGGTCAAGTCAGGGAAAGTGTCAGGTCACTTCTTGCTTTACGTAAGAACTGATGTGTGCCTGGACAGTAAGCTGGGAACTGGATTCGTCCTCAGAAAGTAATCAGAAAATAGGAAAATGAAATGAGATCTTTATAATCGAATCCATCTTTTGAAAGTCCCAGTACCATTGAAAGAGAGACTACTCCCGGCTCAATTTGCCCCGAGATTCGGAGGACTGAATTTCGAATTTCTTGACGTTGTTGGGGGCCTTTGGAGGAAATTAGATGTTGAGGGATCCATACCACTGAATTTCCCGGGTTCTTGAGAGTTATTGGGAATATTGTAAAGCTTATTAGATACCGACATTTGAGTGGGGCGTAATTTCCATAATCTGTGACATCCGTAAGGAAATCTGCTGAAATATTGGGCAGGGATGTTTAGGAAATACGTCTTGGAAGAAGGAGAGTAATGAGCATGAAGCTGCTGTTCAATTGTGAGAGAATTTTAAATATTTTTAAGTGAAAATCCTTTATTTATAATAAGCCGCATTTCAGGAATAATAACTAAAGCATAAATGATTTGTTCCTATAATTTTTTTTTTCGCGTAAAGATGAGGATATTCGCTACTTTCAGTCCCCGTAAGGTGTATACCATAAGTACATTATGATAAGTGCAGTGTGTACAAAGATACTTTATAGTGACGAGGGCAAATTTACAATTCAAAACCAGAGCATGCCTAAACTTTCTGTTACCTTTATGCAAATTCATGTACGCATTATACCACTGCACGTGAGCATACCATGGAAGACTCAACGTCCCCAGATATATATAGTTGTATAATGATGATTACAATACTCTTTCAAATCATGATACGTTTCACAGCACAAAGGCAGGGAATAAAATTCCTCCCTGACCTCCACCCCCCACCCCCTAACTCACCTGATATCCAGAGACCTAATGGGTGGGTGGTGGAGGGGTGGGGATAGGGGCTGGGGAGACGGGGGAGGTTAACCCCACAACCCTCTGGATGAGTCATCAGCAGGAAAGTGATCGATATGATTTTACCTCCTGCTTCGTCGAGTCATACATGAGGATGTTTGTCCGAGTTTGCTTCTATTTTTTTTTTTTTATTCTTTCGTCTTTTCTATTCTAGCTGGACGATAAATAACAGATTGCATTGTGCGGCATGCGTTTGATCTTCGTCAAGGGGGGTTACATAATAAAAGGTGATTTTTGTCGGGGGCCTAATTCCTGTCGAAAACCGGATTCCAACTGTTGTTCGCCTTTGTCGCTCGGAGGGAGGTAGAAATTTCACACCGGGTAAGCTAGAGAGGGGAGGATATTGTGGGCGGATAATAAAAGACGAAAAGAGGATATCATTATTATGTATATATATATATATATATATATATATATATATATATATATATATATATATATATATATATATATATATATATATATATATATATATATATATATATATATATATATATATATATATATATATATATATATATATATACACACACACACACACACAAAAACACACATACACACCGCCCACTTAGAAAGTAATTTAAATTCTCATTTCCATTCTCGTCTCTAATTTTTCCCCCATAAATCTCAGCCACGATAGGGAGCGTCATTTCCCTCGAGTAAAATCGTATATCCCTCTCCATAACTACGGGAGGACGCTGGATATGAGACGTTTGAAACCTGAGCATACGATCTCGCGGGAGGAATAAAATTTTGACTCATTTTTCGGTGACTGGCGACGAAATTTGGGGGCCATCTCGTTTGGGAGAGATAGTGAGAAATCATTTTAGATTTATTTTTCTCATAATCTTTCAAGCATTATTACTCTTTCTCTCTCTCTCTCTCTCTCTCTCTCTCTCTCTCTCTCTCTCTCTCTCTCTCTCTCTCTCTCTCTCTCTCTCTCTCTCTCTGTATTTATATATATAAATTTATATATGTATATATATATAATTATACATATATTTATGTAATATATACATATATATATACACACACACACACACATATATATATATATATATATATATATATATATATATATATATATATATATATATATATATATGAATGAATTTTATCACATCACCATGATTCATATGCAAGCATTAAGCTACAAACGTCCTATAATATCAATTCACTCTACCTCAGGAATAATATATTTTCATATACATGTTACCCGAGAGAAATTTTCTAGTTGATAATAAGTTCGTCGTCTCGTGGGCTCGGACCACGGAGACGAGGAACTTATTATCAACTAATAAATTCCCCTTCGGGTAACATGTATATGAAAATATATTATTCCCGAGGTAGAGTGAATTGAATATTAAAGGACGTTTGTAACTTAATGCTTACATACGAGTATATATATATATATATATATATATATATATATATATATATATATATATATATATATATATATATATATATATAAAAGCATGAAGAATTAGAGAGGTTAAGAGGTTATTGTGGCTGTTACAATTACATATGTATCTGGTAAAAAGTGACCCTTAGATTCTACACACACACATACACACACACAAACACACACACATACACATATATATATCGTGTATATATATATATATATATATATATATATATATATATATATATATATATATATATATATATATATATATATATATATATATATGGAGTGAGAGAGAGAGAGAGAGAGAGAGAGAGAGAGAGAGAGAGAGAGAGAGAAAACGAAACCTGTACGAAGGGAGTTTTTGAAGGGAATCAACTGCACGAGTATTGCGTTTGTGACTATCATTAACTTATCAGGAGGATAACAACAAACAAGAGATTTTTCAAATTATTTTTTTTTTATTTATGAGTTTATTCACTCACAGATATATTCATGCAATAACCAAATCGAAAAATTAAACTATATTACTTGAATTTAATTTTTTATCCAGCTGTCAGAATTAAAAAAAAAACAGCAGATATTTCTTCGTCTCGTTTTTAACTGCCATCTTGTCACACTCGCCAAACCATTCTTTCTAGGATTTGCACTGAAGTTCGGTAGCCAATTTATTCTGTGCATTAACATACGCACATATTTATCATCTCTCGCTTGTATATCTAAACATGCATTTAACGCGTAAACACGCCCACACAAACAGATCTTCCACTGAACACAAACAAGCAAAGATTCTCGATTATCGGCTCAAGGGACCAGGCAGTAAAACCAAAGGAGGAAAGCGACGACTGGAGATGAAAGGCTCCGATAAAAATGAAGTTATAGAGAGAGAGAGAGCAGCGATCAGCCGACAAACGAGGAAGGTAATCGCACAGGTGGGCGAAGCAATCACGTCTCCAATATCCAAGCCATCGCTCGGCAAACAGAGACCCATTCTACGATACGCCGAGGTTTTTGTGTTGTGTCTCTGTGGCTCTTTCGTGGGAGATGAAGAAAGCTTTCGTCCTCGGCGTATAAGGAAGCGTTTTGTTTTGTTCAGTGCCGTGAAAGAGACTGGAAAACAGATCGACGACAAACAAAGATTTGACTCAGGTGAACTTTAAAAGTATCAAGCTATCAGTAATTCGCAACTCAATGTTAAGGTTAATGAAATAATGCAATAGATTAATACAGTTTGCTCCAGAATACAAATTCAAATAACCAATTTTACCAACTGCTAAAAAGTAAAGTAATGGGGTATTCTTCTCTTGATCGATAAACTTAAAGATAATGTCACTGGCCCTTCAAGTAATCCTCCCTTTTTCATTCTACCAATTATTATTTTTATTTTTCTCTCTGCCATTCTATAGCAAAATTTACTTAAAATTCTAATCACTCAAGAGCATTCTTTTTCTCTTTATTGTCTTTGCTTTTACGTGTTAGTAAATAAAAACAGAAACTATTCTTTTAAGAGTAATGAAAATAATAACAGAAAACAGTTGACTAACTCCGGAAAATACTGCTTTTTTGTGATTTTAACACAGATCATTTTACAGAGAACCCAAGAACCCTGTCTAAATGTATTTTGGTAAATTTGCTGATTCAGCAAACATCGTCTGTTTCCTAGTAATGGATTTTGATCACGATAAATTGTGTCAAGATTTTCGTGGTTGAAACTTGATTGATATGGCATATTGATATGGTAGCTAACAGGAAATAAGCAGTAATTAAGTACTAAAGTATATATAGAAATATATATATTCATACTGTATGCATATATATATATATATATATATATATATATACATACATACATACATACACATATATGTATACACACACACACAGTTACATATATATATATATGACTAACATATATATATATGTCTATTATATATATATATATATATATATATATATATATATATATATATAAAGAAAAGTTACAAGCTGTCTGGGACTAACAGTCTTCATTGTCTGTTATATAGGTCCTGTTATTACACACACACACACACACACACACACACACGCACACACACACACACACACACACACATATACACATACACATATATATATATATATATATATATATATATATATATATATATATATAATGTATATATGTGTGTGTATACATAAACCTGATATCCGTGCCTTAGATCACATTCCTATCAAATTAGGCCGTCTTACCTGGGGCCAATAATTGGCCAACTGATGCCAGGCTGTGGCCCTCGTTATATCGAGGAACCAGGAAGTAACATCTTGTTGTTTGAGCAAGATTTTTTTCACATGATCATCAGTCGTTTGTATGAAATAGAAATTTTACTACAAGTTTTGGGCCAAGTTAAACAATCAACCAATTACTCAAATTTTCTGGAAAGTTATATGAGGTCCTGTGTTGTGTTTCTCTGTGCCCTCAGGAGTTAATTGACGTTTTGAATACGTTATGACTAAAATATCCCAACAGATTCTGTTTCGAATGAATTTTTATCAACATTAACGTTCAAAACTCAGAAAATCAAGATAAAATAATGATATCGTTAATTTATTTAAAGATGTCTTGTGAGAATATCTTTCTTCTGTCAGGCTCAGGATTAGATTATCTCGTCTGCCTGTGCGTTAAATATTAAATATCTATATTAATCTTGTTAATTGTTTATTATGGCGTTTCAGCAACCGAAACTTCAAACGATTTGCCTTAGTAGAAATTTATGAGTCATTTTTCAACACAATTTTCAAGTTAGTACATTATTAAAATGGGTTGTGAATTTTATCTTAGATATTAAACAAAATCGCATTTCAATGGTACATATTAACAGCATGTGTATTATTTAATGCAGCAAATACGAAAATAAACGTGTATCTGTCCATATATGTCAATATACTGAGCATTATCAATTAATTTTGATGGACTGAAAGACATAATCTGGCTTTCTTCCACAGAGAACATAATTTCCTTCAAAAATCAATATCTGATACCATGTTTTCACGAATCTCTCTCTCTCTCTCTCTCTCTCTCTCTCTCTCTCTCTCTCTCTCTCTCTCTCTCTCTCTCTCTCTCTCTCTCATTTCCTGCGCCGTACGAGAGGGGCGAGATCCCCTTTCTCTTCCCTTGTCCCTTTTCAATATGCCCTTCTCTTCGGTTATGATATAATCTTCTGCCTAATTTTCGTGGAAAATAACTTTTAAGAGGAGCGTTGTCAAAATGAACTTTTTGGAGTATTTTTTTTATTATATAACTTTTTAAAAGGACAGTGTGAAATGGATGTTTTAAAATGGACATTTTTGAAAGATCTTTAAAAGGACAGTGCTAAAATATTAATATTTCTCTGAAGACGAGCTGGGTAAAAATGCTTCCAAATATTAACTTTACTGAATTATCTTTGAAAAATAATTTTTTTTAGCAATGTCCTTTTTAAAAGAAATAATTCAACATAGTTCATATTTGGTTATTTTTTTTTTAAAGAATGTTGGTAAAATTCACTTCTTGCACGATACCTCATGTAATGAATTTTTAAAAGGGAAATCATAGTGTACTTTGAAAAGGGATTTTAGGAAATTGTCACGACCCTTCCAGTGAATCAGTAAATGAAGAGATATTGAAGGCCTAAAAAAAAATAACTAACTACACCCTCCCTTCCCCCCAAAACCCAACACCCAACAAATAAGATAGGAGCGTTGACACCTAACAGGCCGTGTTCATCAACTGAATTTGGAAATTCAAGTAAACCTTATGAAATTCTCGTTGCGGTCTCTTTCTCTCTCTCTCTCTCTCTCTCTCTCTCTCTCTCTCTCTCTCTCTCTCTCTCTCTCTCTCTGCTACATCGCTGGCATTCTTATCGATACGATAACTTTAAGTGAGTTAGTGAGCACGCTGGTAAAACTCATCGCTGGCAAATATTGTCTTTTATGATTCCCCAATTCTCCGTCACTTTTACTGACATGAACAATTCATGACTTTCCTCTCCAAAGCACGGCCGTTTTCTCGTCAGTCTTCAGGCGTTCAAAATACTTCTTTTTAAAAATATATTGAAATTATATCATTTTATGTTCTTTTCTGCCTTTTTTTATTTCGGTCGCCTACAAATATTAATTAAAAGATGATATTTTTTATAGATTTTTGGTAGTTTAAAGAAAGAATAATTCTCATGAATATGTTTTTTCGTGCAAGAAAATATAAAGTTCTAAATCGAATGAACGTATGGCAAGAGACATTTTCCTTTTCATAGTATATTAGATATTTTCTTTTAAATAGCATTGCCACCAAATATTTCCTTGATGGAATCGAAGCACAAGAAGGTTCTTGTTCGTTCTTAAGGTTTTTTGAAAAAGCCAATAGCATTAAAGAACAGTTAGGGCGAGTTACGTTCACCATCGTAGCGTCTAAACATGTTACATATAAAATATCTGGATAAATGATCGTTTCACTTAAATGCTTTCAACCTTTGGTCGAGAAAACTCCACAATTGCACTAAGAAGCAATAGTTAGAGAGGTTGGACAGCGAGATTGATGGAGAGTCATAGTACTCATTTAACTTAAAACCATATACACACAAAGGCACTCATAGAGTATTGAAATTTATTTTAATTTTGGCTAGCCATTTATTCAGATCAAAATTCAACGAACATGGAAATTAACGGCGCATTAACAGAGCATCTTCTGGTGCTCGATTAGTAATGTCTGGGTCATTTTATCGAAGCGTATCCTACAAAGAAAAAAAAATAATATTGAGAGGAACTTGAGGAGGGAAGCTTCGGTAAATAGCGAAAGTTGATAAACTTTGCCTGAGGTAATTAACTTGCCTGATTGGATGTCGTGGAAGTTGTTGCCACATACTGGGACGATATAGATTAATGAATGATTTATTTCATTTAGCCTGTTTCTCTCCAACATTCATTTTAGCGATGTTGTTTTGTTTTGCAAACAGAATTTTATTTCTGTTTTCAGTCGCTAAAGATATTAGCTCACGATTTAAAAATGTCCGTTTTAAAAGTTGGATCATTTTAGCTCACTTTTGACAATTTTGCAGTTTTCTGATTTTGGGCATTTCAGATACTTCAGTCATTGTCACCGCCATCATCATTGTCTTACTTCTTCCTCTTTATTATTATTATTATTATTATTATTATTATTATTATTATTATTATTATTATTATTATTATTATTATTATTATTATTATACTGAGCCATCTTAGTCTTCCTCGTAATCTTTTTCTCTTCCACGTCAGTAGTGGACAAAATCAGAACATTTCCCGTTAAGCGGCTGTTTAACTCTACGGGTTTCTACACCCGTGTTTCACTACCTTCTCTTGTACAGAGATTAAGCACTGCTTACAATGCTAACACATTTCTCTTTACCACAGTGTGAACATTGGACTGTCCAGTATTGACGTGGAAGAAAAAGGATTATAAGGAAGATTAACAAGACTTGTTTAAGAGAGGGTTACTTCCGTCTTATTATTATCAATATTATTTTTATATTACTGTTGTAATAAAGATTTGAAGCAATTCATTCGTGAAAATGTATTTAGACATGAACTTTCGTCACCCTGATCGCTAAGTAATTATTCACAGATGTATCTCTGAAGCGTTTCCATCAGCTAAATAGAAATTTCACTATAGTTATATTTATTATCCTTGCTATTTTCAATACTGGTATAGTATAGCGGATAATGGAAACATTATGCGAATGGTGGTGCTAGCACGAATGAAATGATCCTAGTTTCAATATTTATGACCATGTTTGTTTTTTGGTTCATGGTTTGCCTCGCATGTCTTTCAATATCAATATTCAGTCGATGACAGTAGGTGAAAGCTTTTGGAAAGGAAGGCTGATTGAGATGTATTGTGCAATTTAGACTGTCATGTCAACATGTCGAGCTCTAGGACACTTTCGGCCATTCAGTGCTCAAGATAATGTACTCAGTTACCTGACATTTCTCTTGGAGTAGATTTAAAATGTTATTTGGTTTAAATTAATTTAAGAATAGCGTGATTCAGTTTCAATTCCCCTTCCTGTGACTGTGATATGTGTCTCTATCCGACACTGTCTTCTCCAACACGGCCATATTGACAGCTTTCGTAACAACTAAACTCTCTCTCTCTCTCTCTCTCTCTCTCTCTCTCTCTCTCTCTCTCTCTCTCTCTCTCTCCATACACATTGACTGGTGAAAGATAGATCATAACTGACAGAGATTTTGAAACTATTTTAACTCTCTCTTTCTCTTTCTCTCTCATCCATTCATATGATCAGCATTGCTCTCTCCAGTGTTTGTAAAACATGGAACTCCCCTAAAATTCTTTACCCTATCAGAAATAGAATAAGGACTCATTCAGACCCATCATACATTTTGGAGTTTGAAGGATGATTTATGGCAAATTTTTATTCTTCAAATGTTAAGGAATTTTTTATTTTGACGCTACCTCTCTCTCTCTCTCTCTCTCTCTCTCTCTCTCTCTCTCTCTCTCTCTCTCTCTCTCTCTCTCTCTCTCTCTCTCTCTCTCTGAACATCTCGTTCTACTCAAAATGAAAGAAAAAGAGTTCATTTGTACAGACTTTAAAATAATTCATTATATGCAATATTATTATTATTATTATTATTATTATTATTATTATTATTATTATTATTATTATTATTATTATTATTATTATTATTATTATTATTGCCGAAGGGTTATTAACTTCCTAGTAATCATTTAGATTAGATTGAAAATGAGCATGACTAAAATAAGCATTATTCTACAGTTCAAAAGTAAAACACTGAAAATTAAAGCTACTCAAAAAGCAGATTCAGGGAATATCCATGATTTTTAAAACTAAAATTGATATAGTAGTATCTACATTTCATATCAGTATCAATGGTCACCAGATAATAAAAATTCTGAGATGTCTACTGGTGCTAAAATTTGCGAAATTCTATTTTTAGATTAGCCATTTTTTACGAAAAGAAAGTCTTGGAGGTTACTGGTCGTAAAGCGATTATATTGACATGAATATTACAAAATATGTTCTCGTATTACTCCAATTCATATAACTACTTCAGAAACCCACAAGGGAGCACAAAGGAAGGAGTAAATGACTATAATAAAGGAAAAGGTCAAAGAAATCTTGCAGTCCTTAAATCATAAAAAAAGTGAAAGGTCAGAAATGATTATTCCTTTTTTGCAGGTTCTAATCGAATGTTATCATTTTTTGGAAATTAATTACAAATGTTGATATAATTATATTCATTTATACATGATTGCATTTTAGTGAAAGCTGCAAGGTATGCTTCTAAAAACAAAGTCAAGTAAATAAATGAATAAATAAATGAATAAAAGAATACGGTAAGCCCATTTATGAATTTATTATGATGGATAGGATTATCAAATATTACACTTAATGAGTTCTCGAGCACTCGACTCAGTGACCTTACATTATATTTATTCTGATTTTATCAAAATGATTACCAGAGCCATGGTTTGCATCAGTGAACCAGAATAAGACTAAGAGCTTAATGCCCATGAAAAAATTATGATAAAAAAAATTCTAAGAGTGATTTACCTAAAAAAAAAAACATTGTTTTCTATCCACTTATTTCAACACTCAGGTAAAACCTCACGGCAGATTTTATTTTATAAACTCTTTTAAGGCTTTTTATTATATCAGTGCTGAAGGGCCTTTATCTTATCACGAAACATTTCATTAAAACTTTAGAAAGAAATATGAACTAATAAAAAAACCTTCTTAGAACGATCTGATAAAACAAAAAAAAAACTTTGTGTTCTATCCACTTATTCCAACACTCAGGCAAAACCTCTCAAAGAATTTTTATACAGGCGTTCAAGGTTTTCAGTTTAATACTGCTGACGTGCAAATATCTTATCACGAAACATTTCGTAAAAACTTTAAAAGGTGATCGAGATAAAAAGTTTTTTGGGAGTGACAGCCAAAAATAGCCAGTGGATTCTGAGACCATCGTAAAGATTGAGTGGCCCCGTAAATATGAAGAGGGAAGGCTGTTCTTGGGTGAATAATGTCTGGGGTTTTAGTTAATGCAAAATAATAAAGAATAAAAATTAGGAAATTTGTCG
>NC_089769.1:6474583-6574583 GCF_040412425.1 Macrobrachium rosenbergii | reverse complement strand
GTTTATTTTATTATTCCGTTGGCTTATTTGCCTCTCAAAATTCATCATTAAATTAAATTTTCATATGGAGGTCAAAAATCCCGGACGATTTTGGCAATCCCTCTCAAATATTTATATCGAAAGCCTTTTCCAAGATAGAACGAAATGCCCCGTGTTAAGCTACAACCAGGAAGCGCTTATAAGTTCTAAATAGCAAAAGCATTTGATGTTACAGAAGGCCTTTGAAAGGATGGATTAGCTTTGCTCTTGTGGCGGAATTTTCCCATGTCTAACCTTTTGCATAAGAATATTTAAGTATACAAAGAAAATTATGTGGTAAAATACACATGCCGTACCACATTATTATTTTCTCGCTATTTCATTCTTCTCCTATTTTATTCCCACATTTTATTCGTCTATTAGTTTGTCAGTGTATCGATTGTTTTCACACCATCCATTTTCTGGTAAGTCTCAAACCCCGTTTTGCCAACTCCCAGAACTAATTTCTGTAAGTTGAGGTCTCTCCAGCAATGCGTATTTTAGCCCTTTAATCTCTGTAAGTACACGGGAAGATAGTGATTTGTATACTGAATGCTGTGGCCTTGAGAAGGTCATGGATATCTCTAAGAATAATCTGTGCTACCAGTTCCGTGACCCAAGCATCTTCCTCATTAGGGCTTAATGTTGCTTTTATGGCCAAATCATAGAGCATTACTTCCAAAGGCCTCGCCCCTCCAGTGAGACTGAATGACAGATCGTTGATTACTAATTATGCAAATCACTATCGAGCTTCTTCATCCACACAGCAGATCTAGGACAGAATTACCGAGGTGAAGAATTTCGTTGAACTCACCAGCAGCTGCCCGGCAACAATTATCCTGCTGATTAGTTAGTTGTTCGGGTGCAATCAGATGTTATTTGCCTCCGACATTGGAAGTCCAGTCATCGTAAAGACCTCAGTCTGAAGCTTGAATTATCGAAATCAGCAGCAGACGGACGTATGTTCTCGTTTCTAACATTCCCTTTATATTATTTAAATGTTATACTTTATTTTTTTCGAGAAAACATGTTATTCTTATCCTCGACTGTAACTATATTTCTCGCTGTCTTTTCAAAGTTATGTCTTCATAATTCATCCTTGATTTCATATTGATTTAAAAAATGGTGAAATTACCTATTAAATCTGTTCTACCCGACTGATGTAGCACTAGGCATTCTATCTTTTTTTTCTGAGAATGGAAAGAAAGCCAAGTCCTCATACTCTTGGTTTAATTAAAATATTTGATCTATATCATCCAATTCCTTAGTGGTAGTATAATTAAATATATTTGAAAAGTTACATAAAAGGTAAACAGAAAAACGCAATATACCCTAGATATAATCAACAGGGATACTCAATACATCGCAAATAAATGAATTATGAAACTGTAAATCCTGTGAGTAATGGAAACGGTTTGTAATATATTTTGTATGAAAGATACGAACTGATAGGTGTAAAACAAAAGACATTTGTAAATAATTCGAAACTCTCGCGCGTTTTTAATAGCTGTAAACTAAAAAAAAAAAAAAACAGGACTATTGTGGAAATACACGTGATACTATCTTTCTTTTCTATTTGATTTACCGACAAGGCTGTTGGTAGAGTTGCAGGGGAAGTAAAAACAAAATTGCTTTTGAAATTACTGGATCCTGGCCAGGTGATAAAAGCATATAATTAGGAAATACGAAGTTTTAAGTTAGTGAATTATTTTTGTGCGGTGTTAAAGGTGAGAGGACGTGATGGAGGTTGAGAAAGAGGTTATGTAAATATCTGAATGAAATTCTTCTGGTGAGTGGATGAAGTGGATAATAGAAAAATTAAAGGGGTTTACATGTCTGAGTAACTGTTGGTGATGATGACATAATGAGTTAAAAGCCAGGTAAAATTACGTCTTGGAGAAAGTATAATATAAAGGCAGTGTATATAATCACTGGTAATGACAAGTCTCTTTTTAAAGACTTCCATGAAAAAATACATAAAAGGCAGGAGATCATTCTTTTTAGGAGCCTAAAGTTCAACGCCATCATTAAGTCCCCAATATTTATCTTAGCCACCAGCTTTCCATCGGCACCCTCTAAGTTCTCCCCCCTCCCCCTCCTCCCAATCCCCACCCCCAACCCCGTTTCTGTCAGATAAAGGGGCTTACAGCCATCAAGCGAGGAGAGTCATCTTTTAACACATTTTTAATGAACTGTTCTTCGTTTCTGGAATGAGACGAGGCTGATTGGTCTCCCATTGCCCGTCTGAGATTCTTCTCCCGCACAAAATCTTGATTTATGAGTATAGTTCTGTATGAGTTTGAAACCTCCAGCATTTTGGGGGGATATTCGGAGGGCCGGTGCATTTAAAGTCCTCGGGATCACAGAGGGACGGACGAAAATATAGCATGAGGACTGAATTCCAAATGAGGGCGTGTAACTGAGGACGGGAGAGAAGAGCGAATTGATGGAAATAGTTCGGGGAAGAAGAATATAATTATTTTTCTACGCATTGTGTGGAGAGGGAATAATGGTCGAGAGAAACTGGGGAGAAAAAATTAAGAAGTAGGAGGGATAAGGAGGAGAATTAATGAATAAGGAGATAAATGACAGCATGTCCGTAAAAACGGAACGAAAAGAAGGAGAAAGCGTACGACGGAATTCGAGGAACGATGACGAAAATATAAACAGGGGGGGAAATAAGATATGAATATTAATATATTTTGGGAATAACAGATAACAGAGATTAAGTTCATCTGCATCTCATTAACGAGATGGTTACGTATGTGTATTCGGAATCGAATTATTGCTACGGATAGAATCACACGATGTTTGAGCATTTAAGTGGAAGAGAGTATTTGAAGTTGCCCAATCCCTCTCCTGAAAATCACTTTGGAAATGGGTTCATAATCCGTGGGAATAAACGTCATTGTGCCAGTGTAAGCGGAATAATACTTCCACGTAGCTCTAATGTACCAGTCTTGAGCAGACGAAGCCACCCACATACAGCTGAAACTGAACCTTGTTCTTTCAGTCAAAAGGTCCGGTCAGTTAAGCGTAACCTTTTAACAGCGGGAATTATTCCAACGGCGAAATATATTATGACTTCCCACTCGGGACTCGAACGCGTGTGTCGTTCGTGGGTGGAAAACTGTAACTCTCGACTCCGTTGTATGCATTCTTTATACCAGTTCCAGCTGCAGGGAATATATGGAAGCATTGTGTCAAAACCAGTTAAGATATTTAGCTTCGCTTGATGGAAATTAACAATTAGAATTCAGGTGTTATATGCTTAAATTCCCATATTCTCTCTCTCTCTCTCTCTCTCTCTCTCTCTCTCTCTCTCTCTCTCTCTCTCTCTCTCTCTCTCTCCCCTTCGTATGCATCCAACAATACACACATCCATATATATATATATACATATATATATATATATATATATATATATATATATATATATATATATATATATATATATATATATATATATATATATATATATATATATATATATATATATATATAGAGGGAGCTTTGCAAGCGGACGGCAGTGGAAAATAGATGATAGAGGGAGAGAGATTAACCGAGCGGTTATAGCGGGAAGTGTTTGTGACAGAGGCGCATTCATAAACACGAACAGGAACGAAGTCCGCATTTTGAGACTTCGAATTCTTGTGTACCTCCCTCAGATCAGTGACAGACTCGGTTTCCAACACCCAGATAACAACACAGGTGGAGATTATAATCTAATATGGGGATAAATAAAATTAAGAAAACTAAGCAGTCTAAATTAATCTCCTAAAGTGGTCATTCCTTGTCGCACTTAAATAAGTCCAAAAACGAATTAAGAACTTTGTCAAATTGTTCCCAAGGAATTTAGATTCCAAGCCGACCCGAAAGAAGCCTCCCGGACACGTCTACCATAGACCTGATTGCAAGGCAAGGCAATCTGGTATATGTATATATATATATATATATATATATATATATATATATATATATATATATATATATATATATATATATATATATATATATATATATATATATATATATATATATATATATATATATATATATATACACATACTGTATATATGTGTGTGTGTACATATATTGAAGTCTCTTTCTGACAGTAGAAAAAAAAGCAAAATAAAAACTGAGTTTTTAAGAGTAATGGCCAAATGAGAGCCAAAAAGGACATTCACTATTTAAAGCTGATCAGAAATCCCTGTGTTCCACTAGAATATAATTATTAGCATATATACCTGAAATACATACTGGATAAGCAAGAAAATAATAATCCCAGTCGTATGAAGGCCGGTGGAAATAAACTAGCAATTAATTCTAGATGCTTCAGAATAATTGCCCTTGAACGGGTTTCATCCTCAATTAATCCGCTAAAACTGTCCGGTAATGTTTAGGAATCAAACCCTGATACTGAATACGTGAAGAAATATCAGTCTCTTCCTTTACTGACTGAAAAGGCAGAAAACGTTTTATAAATATTAACTACTAAAATATTTATGAGCACATCGAAAGGAGAAACCCTTAAGAACCTCGTTAAAGCGAGAATAGATAAAAATTGTCGAAAAATATTATACGCTATGTCACGGCGGAAACGAGATTTGTTAAGAACCTTCTTAACGATGTCAATACGTAGACATTTTTCAAAGTTATTCCTGAATAACATACCGAAAATAGTGAATTTCTGTAGACTAGTTGAAAATTTCCTGAGGGAATAATAATAATAATAATAATAATAATAATAATAATAATAATAATAATAATAATAATAGTAGTAATAATTAATTCTTAAAACAATACCAATATGTTTAAACAAAAACAATTCATAATATATCTTGGGCATGTTATAAACTGGAGATTAAGCGAAGCTGCTTACAAGTCAAAATAAAAATAAAATATATTAAGAAAATTTCATTTCAAATTGTGTTCAGATTTGAAATGAAGTTTTCATAATATTTTTTTTTACTGATAAGTAAGCAACTTCGTTTAATCTGCATTATATATTCTATTTTTTTTTTATGAAAGGACACCAAACGGACTAACGTTTTAGTATAAAATATTATCGAACTATAACAATGAGAAATATTTAAAATAATACTGACATTATCGTCAAGCCAAGTATAGAAACACATCTGGTAACCTTAATTAAACGTTCGGTGGGAGAAAGAAAAGGTCACTCAAAATGATAAAGAAGGTCTTTTTCGGTTTCTGATGAAAGATAACTCTTCTCAATGTTTACGAAGTCGAAGACTGAAAGGAAATATCCCGGATTTCTCAAATGTGGCGGTTGAAAGGGATTGAGAAAAGTAATCGAATAGCTTTGGAGGGATATTTTTTCAGTAAATACTAATCGCAAAAAATAGTTTGCATTGATCTCTCGGCCGTACAGTTTAATTTACTTAGTAAAGTTTACTTGACGATTAAACAAATCAGATGGGGAAGTCGAAAGCCGATGGAGAGTCTGGATTGCAATTACGAATTCATGACTCTTCAAAAGAAATTCCGAACTGTATCTTAAACTTTAGAGGAATGGTAAAGAATACATTCATTATTAAGATGAAAGAAATGAGGTCAGCATATATTTACTCAGAGTTGAAGGAGGTATCTGTAAACTAACCTAAAGTACACGTGAATGAAAATTTGGAAGATCGATTTATGGTTAATTTCTAGATTCATATTCTGATTCCCCAACACTCTGCTGATGACACTGTCGATATGAACAAAGCACCAAATGCATCCGAGAAGACTGAAAAAGAGAGACACTGAGCGAGAGAAATTCAACAAGGAAGACGCTGAACACAAGGGACATTACCTAGGATTAGGCTGTGTCGGAGTTAGTGGTCTGAAAGGGTCTTAGAGTAAACTGTCCTGATAGATTGGACACTCATCCTATGACAAACTGTTTGTTAGGCGCATTAGTAATGCTGTAAGACACTCTCTCGTTTCCCTTCTTTCCATTTTGTGATGCTCCGAGCATTAAAGAAAACTTATCTAAAACGGATAGAGTTTTACACGTCTGTTCATCTGGTAATTAATTAAGCCACAGCTCTCAGGAGATTGGAACCATGAAGCTGTAATGACTTAAAAAAAACAATCTATCTAGAAAGTAATAAGAAAAAAAATATTGAATATCGAAAAAGAGCGAAAAAGCAAGATACCACAAACGATTAAAATATTATCTATATGTAAGTCTTTATCATAGCGTGAGATGCATTTCATTCATCCCAAATGTTTGCCGGAAATATGGAATTTCATGGAACGACTAGTTTCAGTAGCAATATAGCATTCTCGGACTAGTATATGATAGTTTCCCTAAACGAAAACATGCAGGAGAAAGGGCTGGGGAAAGTAACTAGATTTAACTCTCTCTCTCTCTCTCTCTCTCTCTCTCTCTCTCTCTCTCTCTCTCTCTCTATATATATATATATATATATATATATATATATATTATATATTTGTCTGTTAAAAAGTACGTAGTGTTCATTTGCCTATAATTTTTTTTCTTTGAAGATACAATAAGGAACGGCAAATACGAAGTATTGGAAGATCCTGTAATATAAATCCTGATGGTTCCAAATAGTTTAAATATATATATATATATATATATATATATATATATATATATATATATATATATATATATATATTTTACGAAATGAAAAATATCAACGTTATTCAATTTCAGACAAAAAGGTCTATCTTGGTGTACCTCCTAATTATATTCTGTCAATGAAAGTATGTCCACATCATTACGTTATTAATATTTACTAAATTCCATCTCTCCATCCTGACTGAATGTTAAAGGAAAATATTACCACAACTAGAATGTGATGATATTTTCCTGACAGAAAAAATATAATTGATTAAACGATATAATAAAGAAAAGACGAGGTTGTACCATCACCCTTTAGCCTGATGAGGTAATCAGTTTCTTAACAAAACCTCACGCACCATAATAAAGACTTTTCCAAGCTTATAACAGGCCTACAGGATATAAAAGTCGCTTTCATTTAACAAGATAATAGGTGAGTAAGAATTTAACAATCATGCTTCACTAAAATAATTTCATATCAGCACAGGGCAATTTTTTTTAGATAGAATTAACCACTTATCCTCCGCAATACGCCTATTTCAATAGATAAAAATATACACCTGCAACAGACATAAACCACATTTTTCAGTGTTGCACATATCCGGGTTTATCTTTACGATCAAAAGGACAAATAAAAAAAAAATTACGAATTCACTGATTCAAATGGGTTACGTCATCAACCCACACTGAAAAAGCTTTGGCATAAGTCTTTGGGGGAAATAGTATTATGTTGGATGAATGGAACTTGTATTTTAAAGGGGCTATGGGAACGGGTGATTAAAACTTTCCGAATATAAAACCGTTTCTTTTTTCATTCACCTGGGAAATGTGGAAGCGGATGATTTTGTAGCTTCGTAGAAGTTTTAGATGTTTAAGGATGAATTAGGTAGTAACTGTTTTCTTTGGTTTGGTTATGGCGTACTTTGTCACGAGAAACATATCTATCTATCTATCTGTCTATCAATCTGTCTGTCTATGCACACATACATACATACATACACACACATTATATATATATAT
This sequence comes from Macrobrachium rosenbergii, assembly GCF_040412425.1. Lineage (NCBI taxonomy): Eukaryota > Metazoa > Arthropoda > Malacostraca > Decapoda > Palaemonidae > Macrobrachium > Macrobrachium rosenbergii. The sequence continues at coordinate 6,566,947 of NC_089769.1, read as the reverse complement.
ATATATATATATATATATATATATATATATATATATATATATATATATTATATAAATATATATATATATATATATATATATATATATATATATATATATATATATATATATATATATATATATATATATATATATATAGATGGATAGATAGATAGATGGATAGACAGACGTAACCCACGTGAAGCAGAGAATTCGTTATTTTTTTATTTGTTTGCTTAATCTTGAAGATAAACCTAGATAAGTCTGAATACTGAAAAATGTGGCTTATGTCTGTTCCAGCTGGATATTATTTTTTTCATCTATGGATATAAACGTATTACAAATTATAAATAGTTATTTCAAAAAATAAAATAAAAATAACTAATAAAGTATTCTGCATAGAAAATTGCCCTTAGCTGATATGAAATTATTTTAGAAAAAAATTATTGTTAAATTCCTACATACAGTAATAAATGTTTACGTACGGAGAGACAGGATACAGACTAGGAAAGAAAATGCAAAATTTTTTTGTATTTTATGGCAAGTTCTCAGTCACGATAGAAGCCACAGAGTCTTAGTGTCTTTTTCTGTTATCTCGAGGTAACGGATCTACAGGAAGAAATATAAGAGATGTTTCTCTTGAGAGAGAGAGAGAGAGAGAGAGAGAGAGAGAGAGAGAGAGAGAGAGAGAGAGAGAGAGAGAGAGAGAGAGAGAGAGGGTAGCTGTCTTAGATGCACACTGTGGTTATAAATCCAGAGAGATAATAATATTCGCAAATATACATACATACCCCCTTGCACACTATATATATATATATATATATATATATATATATATATATATATATATATATATATATATATATATATATATATATGTGTGTGTGTGTGTGTGTGTGTGTGTGTGTGTGTGTGTGTGTGTATAACTGAATCTCGAATATATGGAACGTGATGAATATATAAATAAAGACAAAATCCACGAAGGAAAGAGAAACACTGGAGTGCTGAGAGGCCTTTCGACTGTCGTCCACTACTTAGCAGAGTGAAGAAATATAAAAGTAAGTTTAGAAATATAAAAGTAAGTTTACAAAGAAAGCTCATATAAATGACAGATGGGGATTACAATGGAAAAATATGTACCTGGAATCCAACACAATTGAAGAATTAGGAGAGCTGCCAAAACAGGGTTAAATATTTAAGAGGTTTTACAAAGGATTAGGATCAACCGTTCAGAAGAAGGGACATGACAATTAAAAGATTATGCAAGGAGGTGACTGACCACCAAAAAATGTTAGTGCAACAAAATAATCATCTTTTCTTGTGGATTTTGTCTTTATATATATATATATATATATATATATATATATATATATATATATATATATATATATATATATATATATATATATATATATATATATATATATATATTTATTTCTCTCTGGATTTATAACCCCAGTGTGCATCTAAAAGCTCTCTCTCTCTCTCTCTCTCTCTCTCTCTCTCTCTCTCTCTCTCTCTCTCTCTCTCTCTCTCTCTCTCTCTCTCTCTCTCTGAAGGAAAACCCATTAAATGAAATTATCGTCTCCTATATATCTTCCTGCCAATGAAATTATACATTTGTTACCTCGATACAAAACAGAGAGACTAAGACACTGTGGCTTCTTTTGTGACTGAGAATTTGCCATAAAATGCAAGGCTTTTCATTGTCTTTCCTTTTCTGTGTCCTTTCTCTCTGTACCTAAATATTTGTTGGTGTAAGTATTTTCAGAATGGCGACAATACATAGATAAATAAAGGACATTTAAAGAAATAATTTTAATTCCACACCCCCGTTGAAATAAAGTTAGCTTTCGTTTATATTTTACGATGTTCTTTTAAACTGCTTTCTTATTTGATGTTGCCATATTTTGTCTGAAAAAGGAGGTAATCACGAAAGCAATAAATAGGGAAAAGGGGAAAGACCCTTACGTTCCAAAGTTATGCTTTTAATCTAGGTAATTATACTGAGTGCAGTTTTGCTTGGCCTTATTCGACGTATTATAGTCATTCAAATCTTCATACGCAACAGGCGTTAATCAATAAATATTTCCCTATCTTAGTTATTATAGAAATGGGCGTGGTTTGCATGCTAAGCTGGCGCCATATTATACTTTGTGCATGAACTTATCTATCTTGAATATAGTAACCTATTTCATAAATTACCTCCCCCGTTATATCTATAATTTCTAAAGATTACAGTGTTAGATTGAACTGTCAGAAAAAAGTATTAGCAAAATGAGAGTGTGATATTCCGATACGAGACGCACTAACAATTGGTTACCAACCAGAAAACACTGAGAAATCTGTTACCTTAAAATGTTTGGAATAATCAAGATATTTACTGAACAGAGTTGCATTCTGCCGTCATAGGTACGTTCTATTCTATAAGAAGCTATTTTCCAGTTATATTAGAATTACTGTTAATTTGATTTAACGTGGCAATATAACAATTCGGTTTCTTCGCATCGAATGTTTTCTTATTAAAGTCCGTATAAAAATTTTTATTTACCTATCCAGACTTGGAATTATGTCAGGAAGCCCAGTCTTACAGGTCATATAAATTTATTATAGTATTGACATTATTCCTTTCATCACTAGGAATCTGCAATGAAGTCAGTATGCGAGTGACAGTACATTCCAGGTTCTCTTTTATTTTTCTCTCTTCGTATCTTTTATAATCTAAATCTCTCTTCATTTCTTATACGATCTAGATCTCTGTTTATTAACCCCTCCTCTTCTTTTTATTTTTCTTCCTAAATATAATTTTCCTTGATGTCTCTCCGCACAGAAATCTATCCCTTTTCCTTTAATTTTTCTCCATCATCTCTGCCCCGAATATTAATTTATTTTTTATCTCTTAATTTCACAAAGTGGATAGACCAGCTCTAAATTAAATCATTATCACACAGCGGCCCAAATCCTTTACTGGATGAAAAAAAATGTATGGTTCATCTCGCGTTAGAAAAGAAATCAGGAAAGGTGCTAACGAATTTCTCTAATTAGGTACCGTATGCATTTCGTCAAATTATAGGACAGGGAAGGAAATGAGGATATGAGATTCTAGTGTGTTGCTCGTTCTAGGAAAATAGTTCATCGCAAATTGAGGAGATCTTAGTAAGTATGGCTATATGGAAGGTTATGAGAAAATCCCAGACGAGATTAATTATCAATCGAGTGATCAATTGCTGGAATAATGATTAAATGTGTACCTCATTATGGGAACATCATTTCTATAGAAATACAATGAAAAAATCTTTGTATTCCTTGTCATGACTTAGATTTTAAAATCTCTCTCTCTCTCTCTCTCTCTCTCTCTCTCTCTCTCTCTCTCTCTCTCTCTCTCTCTCTCTCTCTCTCTCTCTCCCCTAATAATTAGTTAAGTTTCCCCCTTCAAACCTTTCATCATCTATTCTTACATCAATCAAACGTCAAAAGGGTTGCTATCACAAATCAACCCTTAAATTGTCAGCTATGAGGGCTTTCATCTCTTCATATTACTCCTGCTCAGTTTGCATCTGAAATATTTAGGAATTTAATCTTATCAGAGAACATTATTTTACCTTAACGATAATGAACACAGGAATAATCGTCACTCTGATTTGTATTCTTAAGACTTGTAAGCCTAGAATGTCCTAGGCTATTTATGTATGAATGATAAACACCGTTGTTTTTCTCTTTACTTTTTTTCATTATGATATGTGGATTTTAAAAACTGATCAGCGTATAAATTTTCGTAAGCATGTTATTATTATTATTATTATTATTATTATTATTATTATTATTATTATTATTATTATTATTATTATTATAAACCTGCTACATTTGTCGACGCTCATAAAATAGTTGAAAGTTGAATTTTAAAACAGGACAAACTTGTTGAACAGATTAGTGGATAGAAACCAAAGGTAATTATAAAAATAAAAGTCAGCAGATGCAGCTGGGATAGAAAAACTACTACAAATAACACTTTTCTTGTTTACGGTATTCCAAGCAAAGCAAGCTGTATGCGGTAACCGCTTACGACTTTATGTAAAGAGAGAGAGAGAGAGGTTTCAATCAAAGTCATCATTAATAAGCAGTCTCATTAATGTGTCTGAAATACATAACACTTGCTTTCTTTATTCAGTGCAGTCCTTTCCCTTAGAAAGATTTAGCAGTAGCATTAATAACAACGAATTGCGAACCGGTATAACCACCATTACGACCTCACTTGATCAGTTCCACTATTTTTCGTACTCCAGAAATATATTTTTTTTATCTAAGCAAGAAAAACAAACTCGCCATCAATCAAGAGTTTTGCTAAGCGCGAAACACGCATCAAAGCTAATTAACCAAGTTTTTGAATAGGTAGGTTTTCCCTCTGAATTTTTACAAACCGAGTATCGAGTTTTTCGTATGGGATTTTATATGGTTTGCTAATAATGATAAAAACGGGTAAATGCTATTAATAGATCACTTTGTGTCGCTAAGTTTTTTTTATTTACTTATTTATTTTGCTCTTTCATGTCTCCGTGGTTTTATGACATGGGAAGGGAAAGCAGAAGATATATCGATTTGATCTTTAATATTTTTATTGTCATCTTCCTCAGTTCATTTATTATTAATTTCTTTAGCTCCTTTATTATTTTCTTCAGGTCAAACGATCTTATTACAACGTCAATATACCAAACTGGAATTTTTACCTTCATCTGTTTTACCTTCGATGAAAACTTTTATACTAATCCGATTGCATAATAACATTCCTATAACAATTGTCTGTCGTAATATTAAACTTCTTTTGAAATAACAATTGAGAGCTTTATGATATTCTATATCGTTATAACGATTATACAGACATTCCCTTCAGATAAGGGACCTTCATCAAGGTAAAGATGAGATAGGTAGACAAGAAAGGTAGAGACAATTTTGTTTTCACTTCCTACTCAGTCATCGTCATTTGTCAATCTCTCAAAATTCCTTGGGAAGAAAACTTCACTTTGTGTCACGTACTTGAGGATGAAAGGAAGCACCTATAAGCCTTCATTCTTAGGCATTTTATTTACAGAAGACTGGCTCTTGAAAATGAACAATTCAGTAGTTCTTTATGACGAAGGAAATTATTATTATTAGAATAGTTTTACCAGACCACTTAGCTGATTATCAGCTCTCACAGGGCTGGCCAATGACGAATTAAATCTTGTTTAAGAATCTGTAGAAGGTAGAATGACTAGTTTGGTGTAAAAGTAGATTTATTGTAAAGGGAATGTTATATGTTCCTAATGGATGGAGTAATGCGAGAAGCCAGGGAAAGGAAATTTAATGTAGATGCAAAGTGTGAGATAAATAACCGAAACATGGTTGGAGTATGGACTGGTCGATGTTTGCAGATGGTATGGTACTGGCTGGAGACAGAGGAGAGAAGCTTCAGAAACTGGCAAGGGTTTAAATGTGTTGGTACCCGGAGGTGCACTGAGATAGTAACAAGAGTAAATTTACGAGGGCGAATAGAAACCAGAAAATGGAGTAACGTACGAGACTGGATGCAGTTGATTTGTTCAGGAAATTAGAAGTAATTACAATGAATCCAGATAATACGAGGAAAGGAGCGAGTCATATTTGGGCTGAAGAAGATAGCAAGCTACGTATAAAAGCGAAAATGGGAATGTATATGAGGGGTTGTTGAACCAACTCTCCTCAATAGAAGTGATGTATGCATGTTAAATGCGTATGATAAACAAGTTTGAAGGTTTTCTGACAGGATTTTTATGTAATAATTAAGAAGGTATTTGAAAAAAAAGGCCCCCCCTAATGTCCGGAAAGTTCAGCCAGAATAGATTGGTGCAGTGTGCGCGGGGAATTTCGACGTGATGCTGATGAAGAGGCTTAGGCTATGTTGTAGAACGTTATCATCTTTGGGAAGACAAGTAAATAGTAATACACGCATATATATATATATATATATATATATATATATATATATATATATATATATATATATGTATATATGTGTGTATACACACATACACACACACACACACACACATATATATATATATATATATATATATATATATATATATATATATATATATATATATATATATATATATATATATAACTTTTCCACTAACCAATCATTCAAGAAAACTTACAAATGTCAAATATGAACGACTGAGAGTCCTTGAATATTTTCAGAGTTTTTCTATATTGCAACACGTTACAAACGAAGTTTTGTCTTTTAATATTTAAAAGAAAAACAATTCGGATTAAAATCACAGACCATAAACCTGCCGGAGCTCTTCAGAATCAATAACAAAATTAAATAGAACGTTTTGAAAACAGGTATAAATCGTGTAATAGAGCGGAATAATATTTTTATTTCCTCAGTGAAAAGAAAATACCTGATAAGCCACTGACGAGGGCGTTGCCATGGCAAACACACACACACACACACACACACACACATACGAAGTGAAATAAGAGGAGTTGGAGGAGAAATGTCTTACGAATACTTGGACTTAGATGACGTTAGATTTTTATGATATAGTGAAAAGATTTCTTTCGAGTGGACGATTTCCCTTCTCACTTCTCTGGGCAGAGGATTGGTTTTGGAGATCGTGGAAGGAGGAAGAAAAGGACAAATATCTAAAGGGTATTGTAGGCAGAGAGAGAGAGAGAGAGAGAGAGAGAGAGAGAGAGAGAGAGAGAGAGAGAGAGATTTTAGAAACGTTGTTGATGCTGAAAGACGCGGGGAGATACGAAGTGAAGCGGTTGGCAGTTATCTCTAAACTTAAAAGTCTATGTGATAAAACGTGTTGAGTATTCATGAATTTATTTTTCCTGTGTGTATCAGCGATAGAATGCGAGTAAGAAACGCCTTCGTCCAGCCCGGGGTTACCCTTCCTCGAAACTTGACCCAAACGTTTCCTCCTGAGACACCATGTTTTGAATATATATATATATATATATATATATATATATATATATATATATATATATATATATATATATATATATATATATTAGAATATATATATGAGAAAAACAAGGCGATAACAAGACACAGTAAAAGAGAGATTTAAAATACTGGAGGAAAGATGATTGAGATAAAATAAAAAAAAACATAATGAATTGGAGAAGAAGTAAAGACATTCCAACGAAGGGGAACAAGCAGAGAATAATCAGTGACAAAAGGCAAGTAGCACCAAGAAGCGGAAAAGCTCCCAAAGAATAGATAAGGAGCATTGAAGTACGTTGTGTAACGTTCCAAGAAAGAGCAATAAAAGAAAACATAGGGTAAAACATGAAAGGAAGAGTTGATGACAATTTTGGAGTGTATCAGAACACAAAAGGTTACGTCGCCAGAAGTATTCTTATATATGGACAAGTTTGTGTTTGCACATACGAATTCATTCATACAAAACTATTCTTTGCTTTCATGTAAACATAAGAAAACGAACTTAGTGTTATAAGAAATGAAATGGGTTTAAGTTAGTTTGAAAGCCTTGCCTCTTTAAAAAAAGGAAGGTTATACAAAGCAAGGAAAAACATTACACTTTCATCCTCAGAGTAATGTGGAGTAACCGAAACAACGATATAGGTATAAAACTGGTTTTCAGTTCTGCTTATTTCTCTCATACCTTACGGCATTATTCTTTTTTTTTTTGCGGTATTACGCCTGGGAAGTAAATTACACAACTGAGTTACTGATATTCCGTGAATTTAAAGTAGAAGGAATCTAAAATTTATGATCTTTATTGTCAGCGGATGGGAACAAAGCTTATGACTACTTGAAATTCAAAGGAATATATCGGAAAAAGGTAAAACTATCTGTTGGAAGAATGTTTCCCTAAGGAACAAGAATCCTTGATATTTACAGTATACAAGAGAGAGAGAGAGAGAGAGAGAGAGAGAGAGAGAGAGAGAGAGAGAGAGAGAGAGAGAGAGAATGCTTACAAGTGATGGGAGTCTTTCTCTGCTATCATTCTTCAAATGAAATTCTTTGTGAGAGAGAGAGAGAGAGGCTGCTTACAAGTGATGGGAGTCTCTCTGCTATCATTCTTCAAATGAAATTCTTTGTGAGAGAGAGAGAGAGAGAGAGAGAGAGAGAGAGAGAGAGAGAGAGAGAGAGAGAGAGAGAGAGAGAATGCTTACAAGTGATGGGAGTCTCTCTGCTATCATTCTTCAAATGGAATTCTTTGTGTGTGTGTGTGTGTGAGAGAGAGAGAGAGAGAGAGAGAGAGGAATCAATCTTCAAATGAATTTCTTGCATCATAGTCATACGCCATTAGGCTAATGCATCAGAGCGCCTTTAAAACCAGCACCATTCGAGTACGTCACATTCCCTTAAAGCGGTTTGATCCGATCGTTGTTACGAAGGGGCGATCGTTCAGCGGACTACTCTTGGACTTCTCTTATCACTGGCTACGGACTTTTATGGGGCATAAATCTCGCCGTCACTTATGGATCCTTACTGATACCATCGGTAATTGCATCGTCCGTTCTGCCTGGATTGTAGGCCATCGGTTTAAAACGTCAAGTCTTCCTTGTTTGCTGAATAGGAAGTTTTTAAAAATATGTTTGTACTTGTGCTTGTTCAGTAGAAATCTGTTTTGATTTATTTGTATTTTAGCTTGTAATAATATTACAAAAATGTTGCATTTGTTACAGATTTTTTTTCTTTTAGATTTGTTCATACGGTAATGTTATCATCTAGTTAGTTTTCTGTAAAAGAAAACTATTGTGCCGGCTTGTCTGTCCGTCCGCACTTTTTCCGTCCGCCCTCAGATCTTAATAACTACTGAGGCTAGAGGGCTGTAAATTGTTATGTTGATCGTCCACCATATAGGACAGGCCACCACCGGGCCGTGGTTAAAGTTTCGTGGGCCGCGGCTCACACAGCACTATACCGAGGCCACCGATAGACAGATCTATTTTCGGTGGCCTTGATTATACGCTGCAGCTGCTATACAGAAAACTCGATTGCCCCGAAGAAACTTCGTCGCATTTTTACTTGTTTTACTCTCTCTGTAAAGACTACTACAATTTCTGTGCTCGATATCATCCAAAAAAAAAAAGGCCTTTACTCTGAAAAATCTCATCTTTTAAAAGGAAATTATTGCATTTAGTTCCGTCGACTGATATCTTTACTCAGAACGAAATTAAATCCCGCGTGTCTTTATTTTCCCATATGAATTCCATAATGATGCGTTTTGAAAAACTAATTAAGTTGAGGAGGAAGTTTTTTCTCAAGAATCAGAAGTCTAATTAACTCGAGCAAAAAATAAAATCTCGTTTTCGAAGTTGAAGAATTTCTCTTATCTTCAAAACAGCATAAATAAACCCATATCAAAAAAACAAAAAACTTTCAGGGCTTGTTTTTCCTTCCATGTCCTACAGAAGTCAATTTATTTTGCAAGGAGAGAGATCTAATTAAGATTCGCTCATTAAATCTGTGTTCACACACAAGTTCATCACTCGACATGGTTGGCATGACCTAGGACGCGCCATCAGTTTGGAAAATCCTTCCAGAATTGGTTTTGAAAGATGTTGTCCTGTTGGTATGGCTCGAGAATTCTCGGAATTTATATAACTTGATGAAAGCTTTATTGCGTTCGCTCATTTCCGTAATCAGTGTCCTCGAAGTGTACTTAAGCATAATGATGGCAGTCAAGAATATCCGTATTTCATTTACTCTTATTTCGTCAGCTTGAATGTGCTACAACATCCTTGAAACCCTAACTCTCCTACTATCATAGCACCTAACCCTCCACCACTAACCCCCTTTTCTCATAACTCCTGACTCTAACCCCCCCTCCCCAACAACTCCACTAGTAACTAACTCACCAGTGAATCATAGTATCGATTGTTACCCCGTAATCTTTTGCTGTGTTGAAACAATATTCATCGGTTACACCCAAAGCTAAACTAGGACATGGCCTAACAGTATTCACACTACGCTAGAGAATAATATAAATTAGTAGTCAGTTAAATGGGACACGTCCTATTCTTCTTCATGTCTCCCGGAGAAAATGTCAAATATTGTCAGACCAAAACTGAGGCGTGACCTGATTTTCATGTCATGACACAAGAAAGTACCAATTATTTATCAATTACAGCACGACTAAATGGGAAATGATCTAACGCTCATAAAGATAAAGATAAAGATGGGCAATTTCTTTGACAACTAAGGTTTGACAAAGCATAGCTTTTAACACTTTGGTTCCAAATTTATATCAAATGAGTTCCTGTAGTCTGCCAACATTCCCATTAGATATATCAAGATGATAACAGTCATTACAAAGCAGCTTATACGGTTCTCGTATTCAAGTCTGCTTCATTTTTCTCTTTTTCAAGTCTGCTTCATTGCTTCTTTTCAAGTCTTCTTTATTATTTTCTGTTCGGATCTGCTTTATTTTTTTCTTTTCAAGTCTGCTTAATTTTTTCTTTTTCAAGTCGGTTCCATTTTTCTTTCAAGTCTGCTTCATTGTTTCTTTTCAAGTCTTTATGTTTTTCTTTTCGGGTCTGCTTAATTTTCTTTTCAAGTCTTCTTTATTTTTTTTTTTTTTTGGTTCAGGGCTGCTTCATTTTTTTTCTTTTCAAGTATGCTTCATTTTTAGTTTTCTGTAAAAGAAAACTATTGTGCCGGCTTTGTCTATCCGTCCGCTCTTTTTTCTGTCCGGACTTTTTCTGCCCGCCCTCAGATCTTAAAAACTACTGAGGCTAGAGGGCTGCAAATTGGTATGCTGTTCATCCACCCTCCAGTCATCAAACATACCAAATTGCAGTCCTCTAGCCTTAGTGGTTTTTATTTTAAGGTTAAATTTAGCAATAATCGTGCCTCTGGCAACGATATAGGATAGGCCACCACTGTGGTTAAAGTTTCATGGGCCGTGGCTCATACAGCATTATACCAAGACCACCGAAAGATAGATCTATTTTCGGTGGCCTTGATTATACGCTGTTCAGAAAACTCGATTGCGCCGAAGAAACTTCGGCGCATTTCTTACTTGCTTCTTTACAGTTGCCGAAGTTGAGAGTGACGTATTATGTAGATCAGATACAAATCACTTTCCATGTTCTCAAAGCAGATGACATAACTTTTCCATAAAAAGACATAAAAGAAATATACTCCATCTGCTGAAATTAGTGTTCATAAAGAGAAAATAAGGGCATGACTTCCCCGCGTTCAAGTCAAGTAGTTACGAGTTTCACAGGACTCAGTTTTCGTTGGACGTGAATATCAAATCTCACCCATTGAGCTCCAGCAAACTTTAGGAATTCCTATTCAAATACTTCAGCCGAACTTAGAACCTTTCAATGGACTCAGTGTTTACACTCAAACATTTAACAAAAAGTTCAACAAAACATATTTTTAATAACCTCGTTTTTCTTTACCTTTTACGCTTGAAAGGGACTTATGTTGTATAGGTACGCAGGTAAACAGATTGAAAGGACTAGAAAACTAAAAACCATTCTCTCTCTCTCTCTCTCTCTCTCTCTCTCTCTCTCTCTCTCTCTCTCTCTCTCTCTCTCTCTCTCTCTCTCTCTCGTCAGCACCCCGTTCAAAATGGTATCACATTTTCCTCAACCGAGAGTCCGAATTCGACCCTACTGGCCAGGCATAGGGGAACCCTGTTGTTTATCTCCATTATCTTCTATAACGCTTTATCTTGCTGTCCAACTCCTTAAACTCCCTCTTTTCTCCGCCTTAAGTGCCGAATGGTCAGCAACGCCTATTGCCTGGCATGGCAGCCTAAATTTCATAAATCAAATCAATAAATATGTCATTTCTATGTCAGAGAAATGGCATGCTGAATAAACGGATATATATATATATATATATATATATATATATATATATATATATATATATATATATATATATATATATATATATATATATATATATATATATATATATATATATATATATATATATTTAAGGGAATAAAGGGAATAATCATATAAGGAATAAGATTGTCTAATGATTAAAACATAGATAAAAAAGATATAATAAACACAGTATTAGTATAACAATTAATCATTAACGAGATACCAGTCAAAACCAGTTATTTATTTCTTATGATTATCATTAAGCTTTTAGCTCTCCCGAGGCACGTGTCCAAGATCTTCTTAAACGACTTCTTCCAAATCGTAAAGTTCTCTTACCTTTGAGATAAACACAATCCGAGATTGCAAAGTATTTGCCAAGTCTTCATTGCAGTTGGATAGGACGTGGCTCTCTCTCTCTCTCTCTCTCTCTCTCTCTCTCTCTCTCTCTCTCTCTCTCTCTCTACTTTTTTTCTAAAGTTTAAAGGCGAGGTGCTCAGCTCAGTTTGCAATATTTGTCCGATATCGAGTGAGTCAATATGGAACGCTGGCTTGGCACAGCACTTGGGCTTATGAGATTACTTATCCTGCATTGAAAAATAACATTTGTATATATATATATATATATATATATATATATATATATATATATATATATATATATATATATATATGTGCATAACATACAGAAAAATTAGGCAGAAACTATATTAATACTTGCATGACCTTGTAGAAAACTGTTACCACCCCCTTTTCACTATTACTGCAATACTTTTCTATTTCAAGAAACCTGTCGTTTCAAATATTATTCTAATCTTCAAGCTTTTCCTGTGTACCTTGAGTATCACATTCAAAATAGGCAGTGACTACTCAGTTAATACCTTCCCTCCATAAATAAAAATACAAAATGCATGAAACAATTTCTTCTTCACTTTTAAAATGCTTATAAAATCGTTTTAAGATTATATCAGGTTTATGTTTGGTGTTTACCTTGGTGTCCCACTTTGGGGATGTTTACAATTTACTGCCTCTCACGCTTCACATAGTTTTGCTCTTGCAGTCTATTCTATAATTTTATTTTCAGCCAAGATTATTCGCAACCTGTTTTCTCTGCTGATTATTTCGTTACATGTAAACATCGACAATAGCATCAAAACAATGCTCTCATATCAGTAGATTTTGTAATAAGCTTCCCTGCCAGTTTTGCATAAATTCTTATCAAAATAAAAGAAAGCTTGACTTTTTCCAAGTCTAGATATACCCTGGTCAATTGTACCGTACTTTGTTTTTATACCAAAAGGTTTCTCTGATATAAGCCTTGAACACTTTCCTCCCACATTCTGTGCTAGAAGTATTATGAATTTTATATCTACAATTTAATTTACAGGCATGTTCGCCTTGCATGTGGTTAAACCACACCTTCCGTTTAGAACAACTGACCTTTTCTATTCGCTTGTGGATTACCATTTGCGACCGAATCCTGTTTTGCAGAGATTGTAAACAGATATTATCGTCTTTGGTTAGTTGCGTAACTGGAGTCGCATCAGATTCAAATGACATACCTATCCTTGTTGAGAATCTTACCAAAAAGAATCAGCCGACGATTAAAATGCTGGCGTGTTCTTGCCTAAAAACGAGTTAGAATGCTCACGTCTTATGCTTGTCTGTGCTTCGTGTAGAATAATGTAAAAATAGCTGGTTGCCGAAGGAGAAGATTCCTCCAGATATTCTGTTGAAATAGCAGGTAAATGTCTAAAAGAAAAAAAATAAAGGTTATTAAAAAATTAGAAACTTGGGTATTCTACAGCTAAAAAAAATAGCAAGACTCTCAGTGAGACGAATGACAATATGCCTTCAAAATAACTTCGCAGGATATTCGGGCGCAGCGAAGTTTTCATATTAAATCTACGTGTGACATTTCCTTCATATTATTCGACAACACAGTCTGCGCGTGCCTACCCCGCTGAGAGGAGAATGTGTCATCTCTATTCTCTCGTTCATTTATCAAAAAACAGAAAGGGTTTAGCGAATGCAACACGGCGAATAGGACGGAATTCCGAACTCTCATTGTTCTTCGTAAGTGTCATCACGCTAGTAGATTACTGACTCGGTATGCAAAACGTTGTTAGTGCAATTAAGCAATGCTGGAACTTCGTTTATAGAACATTTATTTTTTTTAACTCAGTTTTCCTCTAGTTTCCGTCATATCGAAATGAAATGAGTTATTGTACATTGCAATAATGATTACTTGATTTCCTCGCCGTACGATACAGTCTGTGGACAAGCAACTCACAACAGTGCACCAAGAACTAGTTATGCTTTTTCTTAATCTTTTCTATTATTATTATTATTATTATTATTATTATTATTATTATTATTATTATTATTATTATTATTACTGGAAAAACAATAGTAACCTCAAAAGAAGTCCTGGAGGTATTTGTACCAATTCCAACTGTCAAAACAACACTGTTGCTCTGAGAAAATACAAATTCAATTTATGAACGTCATTACGTGCCATGTTGTCCCAACAATATATCATGTGCCTGTTTTCTTCGGCCTCAGATAAATAATTATTATCAGAAATACCTGAAGCAAGAGAAGCAGAGTTACGACACAGGATACTTAGAACCTTACGGCTCAGTATTGCAATATAAACGTAAAATGGTAAGGTATCCAGACGCGGACATTAAATTATGACTACAGAATCTGACTTCGAGAGCCCCAATATGTTCCTTTTTTGTCTTGTGGGATGTTTGTTTGTTTCCGAATTACAGTAAATCTGGACGAACTTTCTCCTTTTAGTTTTCTGAAAAGAAAGCTATTGTGCCGGCTTTGTATGTCCGTCCGAACTTTTTTTCTGTCCGCCCTCAGATCTCAAAAACTACCGAGGCTAGAGGGCTGCAAATTGGTATGTTGATCATCCACCCTCCAATCATCAAACAGACCAAATTGCAGCCCTCTAGACTCAGTACTTTTTATTTGATTTAAGGTTAAAGTTAGCCATAATCGTGCTTCTGGCAACGATATAGGCCAGGCCACCACTGGGCAGTGGTTAAAGTTTCGTGGGCCGCGGCTCATACACCGTTATACCGAGACCAACGAAAGATAGATCTATTTTCAGTGGCCTTGATTTTTTCTGTTTCCGCGGCAACATTTCGCGAGATAACAGAATGAATATTCAACACGCATCCGATGTCGTTCATACAAAAACGAGTTTAATATCTGTGACGTCCAAATGTAAATATTTTATTGAGTTATTGGCAGATGATAGGACGTGGCAATTATTTGATAAAATGCCCTGTCGTTTGTATCCATTTGTTTCCGATGAATTCAAATAAAAATAACTGTATGCATGCCTTATAGATATCACTCATCTTGCACAGGTTGAACACACCCGCGCGCGCACACACACACACACACACACACACACACACACACATATATATATATATATATATATATATATATATATATATATATATATATATATATATATATATATATATAGACAGACGGCTAGATAGAGTGATATATACATATACATATGTATGTATACGTACAGGTATATATATATATATATATATATATATATATATATATATATATATATATATATATCCACATTCATAAATGTATAATGTATATATATATATATATAAACTTTCAACATCTTATCATAATATTATGATATTTTTTGTAATGTGTAATCACCCTAATCACGGAATGTGTAATTATCGTAATGCCTTAAAATAAGGAGAGCAAATGTTTTAAAAATGTTTACGGGTGAAGGTGTACTTCCAAAATAGCAACATTAACTAAAACATATCATCAACAATACTTTTCTCTGAATTTCAGTGTTGTACCGTCCCCACTTTTTAGTTTTCTGTAAAAGAAAACTATTGTGCCGGCTTTGTCTGTCCGTCCGCACTTTTTCTGTCCGCATTTTTTCTGACTGCACTTTTTCTGTCCGCCCTCAAATCTTAAAAACTATTGAGGCAAGAGGGCTGCAAATTGATGTGTTGATTTTCCGCCCTCCAATCATCAAACATACCAAATTACAGCCCTCTAGCCACAATAGTTTTTATTTTATTTAAGCTTAAAGTTGGCTATCATGGTGCGTCTGGCAACGATATAGGACAGGCCACCACCGGGTCGTGGTTAAGGTTTCATGGGCCGCGGCTTATACAGCCTTATACCGAGACCACCAAAAGATAGGTCGATTATCGGCGGCCTTGAGTATACGCTGTAGAGGCTGTACAGAAAGCTCGATTGCGCCGAAGAGACGTCTGCGCATTTTTTCCTTTATTTTTTTTTTTTAGATTCAAATATCACCCGCCCAATCTTTCAGCATCTGCAACATTTTCTGTAGCGACTGTAACCATAACCGTATTGGAGGTAATTGAGATTTTACCTGTACGTCCAATTAACTTTTGACGAAAATACCTAAAGTTTCTATCATCCAATCTTCGGATTTAATGAGAAAAGCAATTAGGGTGGACGATGCGGCCGCGTGAATCCTGACTGCTATCCATATATTTCATGCCCGTAATAACTCATCTCCCGTAATTACCTAATGAGGGTAAAAAATGGTGATTTATCAAGGTGACGTTTGACGGAAGAAAGTGATATACATAATTTTGTGTATACAGGGATTACGAATTCTGTATATACATACATACATATATATACTATATATATATATATATATATATATATATATATATATATATATATATATATATATATATATATATATATATACTATGGATTGCGCGTCTAAATAATGTGATGTATCCATCCAAAAGATATAATAATTATGTATGAGGAGACAAATAGAGTAAACACTGAAAAAATATTATGAAACTAAAAATAATCGTGATGTGAACGCTGCCTTGTACAAGTTCTTCCCTTTGATGAAGACATATCTTATCAAATGTTGAGGGAACCACTCTTCAATTTTCAGAGTTTCCAAATATGTTTTCTAATACAATCATAGAGAAATACCTTTTTTTTATTTTGATGTTTCCATGAGGATGCAATTCACTGTACTACTGATGGCAAATATATGAGGAGCTCCTCACCATAAGCTTCTTCTTCTTCTTCTTCTTCTTCTTCTTCTTCTTCTTCTTCTTTAAAGTTTCAGCTGAAAACCCTCATAGAAACAATCAACAGACAATAATCCCAAAAGGGTTCCCAAGGGAAATCGGCCGCAGAGAGAGAGACAATTAAAAATAGGAAGAGGAGATAAATAAATAAAGAAGGAACAGAAAACAAGACCGATGCGCCTAAACTCAAAAGACATCAGCAGAAAGCAGGAATGAAGTTGTTCCTCACTTAAACATTTGGAGGTCAGAAGATTCCACAGCGGCATAACTTCTTCTCAGCTTAATCCTGAGCCGGGGTCGCCGTTTTTGATAAGCCTTTTCCGGGCGTTTTCTAACGCCAATTGAACAACTCGTTTCATAATTTGTTTTTGGCAGATGTTTTACGGATTGATACCTTTCCTGGGTCCAACCCCCACCCCGCCCTCCTCCCGCCACTATTTATCTTGGCTTGGGAGAGATAAAAAAGCATAATCACTGTCAAGATAAACCATGTAAGAATATAACCATAAACCCTGGGTAAATTTCTCTCCTTAAGCCGCTCACGATATTGGAAAAATTATCTTTAATAGTTTTATTGTTTTTGTAAGATTTCGGTGATTTATAATATATATATATATATATATATATATATATATATATATATATATATATGTGTGTGTGTGTGTGTGTGTGTGCATACGTATAATATCATCGTTCAATCGTTCACAGACAACTGTGATTTAGTTGACATATTCAAACAGAATACCATACTGATGCAAGGCCTTTCTCGTAATCAATAAATAAAAAAAAAATTAAAAGGAGCTTTTAAACTCTATACACTTTTCAAGGATATCTTAGCACAGATATATAGTCTTTGTGAATCTTGCTTTTTATAAGCCAGCTTATTCTCCTCTAAGCTTTTCATTAATTTCTCTCTCTGACTGTTGAACAGTAAACATTTTGAATATTTTCATTATAACTGGCGTAAGCGCAACGCCTAAATGGTTACCCTTATATAGCACATGACCTTGTAATCTCTACAGTTTGATATATATATATATATATATATATATATATATATATATATATATATATATATATATATATATATATATATATATATATATATATATATTTCATTTATCAAAAGAACAAAGGAAAAAGTACAAAATATTTTTTTGTAAATCTGAAAGTTATTTACTTTATTATTATTGTCGTTTCCATTACTACTTTCAGTTCATTTCAGTTTGTAACAGTACCTCACATAATAAACCTGCCGGCACGTTATCGCTACCTCCATCAGAATCTCGGAAAGACAAGAAAACAAAAGCCAGCCTACACAACATTTCAATAAAATGAAGCCAGAAACAAAAGTTAATCTCCGCCAGATGCTGCATGCTCCCAAGTCCCGAACAAAGGGGGGGGATTTACCACCATCGACGTCCGTAGCATTGTTTCCAGAGGACAATGAATCCCCCTGGCAAATCAACTCGGCCCACACGAGAGGGGACTCTAACCCCTTCCCCTCCCCCCCTCCCCCTTCCTTACCCTCACCCCCTCCCTTGCTACCAACTTTCGTATGGGAAAGTGGCGTATGGTAGTTAGGGAGTTTCCCCTTCACCTGTCGTAGGTTGTTCAGGATGAATCGATAAACTAGGAGAGGTAAGGAGTTTGCGGTGGGGTCATGTAATTCATTCTATGGAATCCTTTTTGGGATTGCATAGGTAGGGCTATAGGGCACAGTTTGGTAATGACTGGATAATAGCTAATATTTTCCTTTAGAACGAAAGTAGTGTGGCATTGTTTTCCTGACAAGGACTACAATAATAATAATAATAATAATAATAATAATAATAATAATAATAATAATAATAATAATAATAATAATAATAATAATAATAATAATAATAATAATAATAATAATAATAATAATAATCTTCATCATCATCATCATCATAATCTCTCCATTTTCAAATATATGCACCCTTACGTAATTATGGATTTGTTTCTCCAACAATCTCTGTATATAGACAATACTTGCAGTGATAATAATGTCTTTGTATTCATGCTGATAAAAGTGTTTAATAATAACATAATACAATATAATCATACCATTGACTATCACATACCGTAACCTCACTTGATGGTTAACAGATCTGTTACACATCTGTTGTCTTTACAATACCAATCTCTGACTCCATACAAAGGTTATGAATAGCTCCATTCTATACAAAAGACGACCTCAAATCATTCCTGTGTTAAGGAAACCTCTTTATCTTTATTGTCTTTAGTATAACAAAAAAAAAAAAGAATCCACGTTTTCCAACTTATATGAATGTATACTTGAACGTACGATTCATTCGCTCTAATAACTTTTCTTTTATTTCAACTCTTAAGAACGTATCATCATACATAACTACCGCTTCCTCTTATAAGTACGACCTGTTGTTCGTCAAGAAGTGATCCATTATGGGGTGAGAGGACACAGCGGGATATTACATTCCGTTTGAGTTGGGTTTCATCGCTCGTTGACTGGGGACATTAGGCTAAATGTGGATACTGTTCCCTTCTGTATTTTGACATATAATAAAAACTACAAATCAGAATATAAATTGTCGTCTATAAAAGCAATTACTGAGGCTGGCATCGCAACAACGACAAAGGTCTTTCTCTTTTCTTTCTTTTTTTTCTTCTCTCACTAAAAAATCTTGTTTCGTTTGTGCCCCTAAGACGTGTACATAATACACGAAAGTGCTTGACAGAAGTTAATTGCTAGAGGTGTTCTACTTATATATTTGTCATGTGCAGGTTTCTGATTGATTAGTAATATATATATATATATATATATATATATATATATATATATATATATATATATATATATATATATATATATATATATATATTTATATATATATATATATATATATATATATATATATATATATATATATATATATATATATATAGTAAAATAACACGGATATTAGAAATTCGTCTTAAGATTCTGGACGTAAGTATGCATTGGCTAAGTTAACGGTAGCTGTCAATAATGCTTTGGTTCTGCGCACAAAAAAAAAATAGGGGCACATAGAAAAATCCGGAATGCCTACAGCAGCTCGAACAGGTCAATAACCTGGAATGGCAACTGCTAAAAAGAATTCGTAGACTTTAAAGGTTAAACTCGAGAGAAAATCGATACAAAATTCTCCCACTTATTCTGGCTGATGACGAGGCGCCGGCTCATGATGGGAGTTTCGCTGCCGCTACAGCTGCGTTTTGGAATTTTTATTTTATTATTATTTATATATATATATATATATATATATATATATATATATATATATATATATATATATATATATATATATGCGTGTGTCTGTGTCTGTGTGTACACGCGTGTTCGTTGGTGTGTCTGTATTTGATAAGAGAGAGAGAGAGAGAGAGAGAGAGAGAGAAACCAGTCATACCCCCTGTTTACTCCGTAGTTCATGTCATTTCCGATGTCGGGATTGCTAGTGTTTGCTTGTAATCTTGTTCCTGTTTTTGCTCCCTGGTTTGCATGCACCGCTGATCTCTAATTTGTTTCCATTCCAGCTTTGTTTGCTTCGTGCTTTGTTTACGTTTCGGTCTGCGTGTTTGTTCCCTGTTTGTTTGCTTCATTTTCCGTGTACATATCGTCTCTGATTCAAAGGTAAATATCTCTAACAAATACGGAAGAGTAATTTTGCATTCGGGCAAGCACTGCCTGATAATTAGATGAAATAATGATTTTTTTAAATGAATACAAAGTAACTTATAGATTAAATCATCTGCATCCTAGGAGATAATAAACAAAAAACATCCATATAAACCTATAAATATTTTCATGTTAAAGTGTACAGCTCATCATGATTTACAAGCCCAAAAAAGATAAAATGGAAAAGGGAATAACATACAATTTGCTTGTTGCTTCACCAGTGAACTATGGTAAATGTAACGTTGCGTTCACCTGCAGTAAAACATACCCTAATCACCCTTCAGCATCTTATTGCGCACACGTCACAAACATGTTGAAAACAAGTCATCGACCTTAAGTGGAGAACGAACCTTGGCTAATGCTGGATAATCGTATGAAGTCCTAGTTAGAACTACCAAGTAGTCATCGACTAATGTTCAACCTGTTTGTGATTTGTGCTCGATGAGTTGCCGACTTGTTTATAACATATTTTGCTGTATTATGAATGCGCCCTTATAGGTACATGTGGGGGGAAATAAATTTTTATGGCTGAAGAATAAATTTGATATTTACAAGTCTTTCTCTTCAACTTTAAGTTGCCAGGGTTCGCCAGTAGAGGAAAATAATACCGAGACTGAGGCGTGAAACGTGATACTTTATTTTGACGTTACTGACGATCATTAAGCAGTGCTGTTCTCCATCTATAAAATGTCACAGATGATTTGTTACCCTGTAGCCATAGTTGGTGTTTTTTTTTTTTATATTGCGTTTCGAAATACACGCCCACACGTAACGATGCTTCATTAAAAGTCTGCGGAAGACGTATAAACAGATATACATGGATTGACAATTTCTCTTTAACATACATGACTTTCTTAAACATACATATATATACTGTATGTGTGTGTATATATATATATATATATATATATATATATATATATATATATATACATACACATATATATATATGTGTGTGTGTATAAATATACTGAAAAACATGTGTGTAATGATTCATACAGTCATACAGATTCGCTTTAAAACACTTTGTTTGGAACACCTCCTTCTAAAAAGAACAGGCCTCCCTACAAACACATAAACAAAACACAACACCGAATGACTGTATTAAAAGTTACTCAAGGACTGTTATGGACAGCTTGTTATGTCTAACAGTCAACACGCCATTCTCTCCTTGAACTGAGTAGAGCTCGCTACGCTCTCTAGCTGTCAATAGCAGTATTGTCCTAAGGTTTGGAGGGGGCGATTGTTATCCACGAATTTCCTTCAGATTAGCCTGACTGTGCTTTTGGAAACAGACCGCAAACGAGAGAGGATGAAGAATTAAACAAGTA
This sequence comes from Macrobrachium rosenbergii, assembly GCF_040412425.1. Lineage (NCBI taxonomy): Eukaryota > Metazoa > Arthropoda > Malacostraca > Decapoda > Palaemonidae > Macrobrachium > Macrobrachium rosenbergii. Next base: position 6,544,958 of record NC_089769.1, on the reverse strand, counting down.
AAAAAATTGCTTCGGCGTATAATCAAGGCCACTGGAAATAGATGTATCTTTCGGTGGTCTCGGTATAATGTTGTATGATCCTCGGCCCATGAAACTTTAAGCATTGCCCAGTGGTGGCCTGGCCTATATCGTTGCCAGAAGCACGATTATGGCTAAATTTAACCTTTTATGAAATAAAAATACTAAGGCTAGAGGGCTGCAGTTTGATGATTGGAGGCTGGAGGATCAACATACCAATTTGCAGCCCTCTAGCCTCAATAGTTTTTAAGATCAGAGGGCGGACAGGAAAAGTGAGGACGGACAGACAAAGCCGGCACAATAGTTTTCTTTCACAGAAAACTAAAACGTGCAGTTGTTTATAACACGCTCTTGGTTTATTCTCTTTGAGAAAATTCTTTACTTGAATTTACTCTTATATCTCGTATGCAAAATAAGTTCTTTTGATGTTGCTTTGGATATTTGTTTCGAATCTTGAATTTTCAGGATGATTAATATGCAGTGAATGGCCGCTGTAATATATGATTCTCAAGTCCTCTTCATGATGTGTGTATGTATGTGCATGTGTATTGCATTATGTCTATATCATCACTTTACCTTAACAAAAATTTATCAAATTTAACACCAGCATACAATCTCTGTTGATTATGTCAGATCTCTGAAATATTTTCATACATAATCTATTTAATTTCAATAAACATATGTTAATGAGACAACCCATCTTTGTATAAAAACCAATTTTGATAGTCTTAAAACTTTTTTTCATTATTTCACATCTTGTTTTAGATTAATATAAGAAGGTTTCATTTGAAAACAGTATTAAAAACGGGAATACAAATACTTCCTACAAAGTTTTCTGTCGAAAACATTGACTTTAGAAGTCAGAATTTTTACGATTACAGAAACTGCTGGTATTTCACAACATTGGCTCTTTCCCAGAGTCCGAATTTCCGGCACGCGTCCTCTGAGAACGATGCAGAAAAAAAAAGAAAATATCTTCGAATTTACCTTTTAATATATTTTTTAAACGTCCCATTTGTGGCGCGTGATTCGAGGTCGCGAGAGGGTATACAAAATTAATTTTTCTTCTGATAGACATAATTGTTCATGAAAGTAGCAATTTAAATGCCACTTTTTTGCCTGTTTACTGTGGACCATAATCATACCTTCATAGAAACCTTTCTCGAACGACTGTGTAGAAATAATTGTAACACTTCTAAAGGTCAGTGTAAAAAGCAATTAAAAGAAAGGATAAGTTTCACCACAACTACTTTCATCTTTCATTTGGTCCCAAGATGAGATGCTAATTTCATAAGGGGATTTTGCCTATGAATACTCCAACACAAGCTACTTTTAGGGAGATGGGGAATTGAAGCAAGGAGCAAAGTCATAATATCGAAAAAGATAACAGAGTAATATGATATTTCAGTCTGTTCTTATACCAGGGTATCCAATAGAAAGACCATGTGTCTTCGTGAATAAATATATATATATATATATATATATATATATATATATATATATATATATATATATATATATATATATATATGTATGTATATATATGTGTGTGTGTGTGTGCATGTGTGTATATATATGTACATATATATACATATATTGTGTGTGCATGTGCTTGCGCGCGCTTGTGTGTGTGTGTGTCGGTATGTTCAGTGTGTGTATGCTCTGATGCACATCCATTAACAAATTATACCATACTTAGCGGGAATTAAGATAAAGAAAAATCTTGTACCTCTCGGGGAAATACTGAAAGGCGAAGAAGGATTTCCCAACCTCTCTCACAGTGAAAACAATATAATCAAATAAACGGTAATGGTTCTCCGGGTCTTGTCCATTAATTATAAAAAAAAATACTCATTAGTTAAGAAGCAACTTACACAATTAAGCTTTCAAATGCATTCCGGAAGTCCTCGGGCTCAAAATCATTTTGCTTTTACTGACATCAACCTCTATACCCAGTAGTCACTGTAAGATCCCAAAATCTCTTTTCCATGGGAAAATTAAAAACCTCTTCTTGTTTCTTTCTTCCACGTCCTCTTCTCTCCCTTTCATTATCAAATGTGCCTGCTTTGCTATTATCCTTTTCGTCTTGGCCTCAGCCTTGATATCGAATGAAAAGCATATAATTGCATTTATCGCTTTTCGATGAAGGCACTGGAGAGTAACTCTATTATATGCAAATTATTTTGTGTGGCGTTTATTTAATTTTTTTCTAATATTTACTTATACGTCTTTACCTATTTTTTTATTAATTTGTTAATTTATTTTTTAACAGCTGATCTCTTCTTACAGTATTTCCTATTACATTCTGTTGCTTCTTTCAAATGAACACCATCCGGGTATTATTTAGAATCACCCGTGAGAAATAATAGGATTCATCTTCTGAATAATAATAATAATAATAATAATAATAATAATAATAATAATAATAATAATAATAATAATAATAATAATAATAATAATAATAATAATAATCTCTATAAGAAAATTCACTATTGTAAAGATTCTTCTAAGAGAGAGAGAGAGAGAGAGAGAGAGAGAGAGAGAGAGAGAGAGAGAGAGAGAGGGTAATAAAATTCTCCTTCTAAGTTCCAACGAACATCTTGATCAAGATTAATTTTCTTGCGAGGACAATGTGGGGATTTTGGCCAAAGTTCATTAGAATCGAGATTGTTTTTTATGGTTTTTTTTTGCGTAAAGGACACATTCTCGTCTGTTCGTTTTCATCCTGTCTTTTTTTTTATTACTATTAATTAAATGGTGTACACGTAAGAGGGTTTTCCAACAATACCTGCCATGGAAGAAAAATTAAATTCATTCCTACCAACTGCCCTGGTTCCATTGTAACTTGTCACAGCTAACACCAGGCTCCCAAAGACTGTAGAAACATCTGCCAATGATAGAGCTATAAGTATTGACCAGGCCTTATTTTTTTTTTTTTTTTTTTATCTTTCCGAGAGACCATCGGTGTGTTGAAGTCATTACTCTTGTGAGGCAAGTCTAAGCATACTGGTTTTTTAATTGGATCCTACAAAGAGAGAGAGAGAGAGAGAGAGAGAGAGAGAGAGAGAGAGAGAGAGAGAGAGAGAGAGAGAGAGAGAGAGAGAGAGAGACTTTTAGATTTTTCGTGTGGAAGATAGTTTGGCGTTGCCTCTCATGAATTAAAATGACTCATCTTAGCTCAGACGTACAATGCATTGTTACAAATATTCTCTTGTTCTATATATAATTATTATTCTGCAAGGAGTTCAGAGCTACATTGACTGTCCTGTCAAACAATTAATCATAGAAATGGAAATGGAAATAAAGAGAAAAAAAGAGAAACAATGCAGATGGTCATTGTGGCAGACAGGTAAAGTCAGGTGTAAAAACAAAATTCTTATTTACAGACAGTCGTACTGCAGATTTATCCTTATTTGTTACAATAGTTATTTTCTCGCATGACTTTGAGGTAATTTTTCCAAGGCATTGTAATTTCATTTCAATCTATGGAAATGTTCACGTACGCCTTATGGACTATGGGGGTAAGTTATTATTATTATTATTATTATTATTATTATTATTATTATTATTATTATTATTATTATTATTATTATTAGAAGGAAACCTATTCATATGGAACAAGCCACAGGGGCCATTGACTTGAAATTGAAGCTTCCACAGAGTATGGTGTTCATCTGAAAAAAGTAACAAAAAGTAATAGGACACACAGAAAGAGGAAGTCAGCTGTCACGGGCAGCCATCGTATTACTGAGAACAGATTCGTCCAAAAGCAAGTTGATCAATACCGTCCAGTTCTCTACAACGACTTCGCCTCCTTATCTCTGAAGTGAACTTGCTCTTCACATCTAAAATCCAATAATGTGATTAAACCTAGGTTCGAGAAGAAGCGGCTCGATTCCCTTCCCCCCGAGGGATTATCTTAATGTCTCAACATCATTCTGTGGTGGGTACCCGACGGTGTCCCCGCATAATGAGATGCACTCCACTTTGCATGTCTTACCCTCGTCTCATTACTGGCTGCGATGAATATTATTACTGACTGGCGGAGTCACGACGTGGGGTGAGGAGCCAGGAATATGAGTACCGATTATTTAAATGACTTCGTTAGGTTCCCATAGAAGGGGGTTAACTTGCGATTTCTTCGTAGATTATTTGAGTCACATCATTAGATTTTCATAGAGCGGCCTAACTTTTAGGTCCTATATGTAGATTATGTAAATTACATAATTAGGTTTTCAGGGAGCGGGCTAACCTGTGGGTCCTAGGTAGATCATGTAAATCACATAATTAGGTTCCCATAGAACGAGTTAATATGTGGGTCCGATGTAGATTATGTAAATAACATAATTAGGCTCCCATAGAACGAGTAAATATGTGGGTCCTATGTAGATTATGTAAATGACATAATTAGGTTTCCATAGAACCGGTTAATATGTGGGTCCTATGTAGATTAAGTAAATTACTTAATTAGGTTCCCATAGAACGGGTTAACATCTGGGTGTTAGACGAATTATTTAAATGACATAATTAGATCCCCATAGAACGGGTATATGTTAGGTAGATTCCTTAAATCACATAATTAGGTTCCCGTAGAACATGGTAACACGTAGGTAGTATGTAGCCTTACTTTGTTGAATAACATTTTTTTAATATACACCCGTTTCGGGGTCATCGAAAGCGTCTTTGCTTAATCCACAGTCATTGCGACGGCACATGACGCCGACAGATCTGTCAGCCGGTCCTTGCTGAAGGGCCGTTGGCTGGGGAAACACACAGCGTCATGCTTCGTCGCTGCCTTGTAATTTGTATTTTTACTTTCCATTTTATTTTTTTCTGTTCTCCCAGTGATAATCCCATTTTTTCTTTTATTCCTTTCTTCTTCTCCTTCTTCTCCTTCTTCTTTTTCTTCTTCTCTTCTTTTTCTTCTTCCTCTTCCTCTTCTTCTTCTTCTCCTTCTTCAGTCTTTGAAATTGTTTCAATAATTCTTTTGTGGAATTTTTAGTTTTTTTTTTTGTATTTTCCGCCTTGTGCTCCGAGTCATTATCCCACTTCCCTTTTATCCATTATTCCTCTGTTTTTATTCTTCTTCTCCTTATTTGAATCTTTGCAAACCTTTCAAGTCCCTTCTTCTATCGAATTTTGCTCCTATTACCTTTTCCTTCTCCCCCTAACTCATTTCACTAACTTTGTTTGGCGGGACTTTAATTGAAACGGAAAGAAAGGGAGAATATTCTGTATTCGGTCTTCTGCATTAAAGGGGAAAAAGGTAAAAGTCATTGCGTTAATTTTAGAAAGTCTTCAGGAGAGAAGGAAAGTCAAGATAAACTGGAGATAAAGATGATAATGGTTTATTACCGCGTTTTATCATCGTGGCGTATGAAGGAGATAAGGAAAAACAGCCTTTACCAGTAATAAAAGTCAATAGATAAATAATTTGCTTAAAAAAATAGGTGGAGTTGTGATTCATGGGAACATGCAACACAAACAGATAAAATGAACATTGTTTTCTAAGTGCACGATTGCACAAATTAAAAATGTATTATCATTTAAAAAAACATCAGAGAAAGAAATGCCAAGAGGTATATTTATTAAAAATGAAATAAGTTGATAAATTTTAATTAAGATAAGGCAGAAGAAGAATGAGCAGAAACTGCGCTTAAGAAAGTATTCTGGTTCTGATATATTTACATTAATTTGTGTGTCATTTTTTCCCTTTTCAATTATATTATCTGTAATCTTTGGTTGTAAGTCTAGAATTTGTCAAAACTCGGCACCATGACTAATAGGTATGACAAAAAATGAAGAAACCTATGGAACATGGACCAGTTTCTTTAACCTTATCTGAAACATCAAAAATGCGGAACTAATTTAGAGAAAAACTTATGTGATTTTAATTTTCTAACGGCTAAAACAAAGAGATTGAACATAAAATTTCGTGTAGATAATTAATGTACATGTCTCTATGTTATAGATCATTTCTAGATCAGTAATCTGTGAATTTTTCCTGATTGCTGAAGCGTTAAAATGTCCGGTTGGGTTTATTCGCCTTTCCCATTTCTAAGAAATACTTTACAACTCTTGTAAGCTTAGTCAGACCAGAGTAATATATATATATATATATATATATATATATATATATATATATATATATGTGTGTGTGTGTGTGTGTGTGTGTGTGTGTATTTTTATTTACACACATACATACATATATACATACATATATATGTATATGTATATGAAATATAAAAGTACTATGTCGTACTTAACGTAAATGTTAGGTAAAGTCCACAATGAAATTCCTGTTATAGAACATTGTATATTAAAGATATATATGTACAGAGCTTATAGCTTTCGTCCATCTGCTGTGGACTATGTATATATACATACACACACATGTACATGTGTGTGTGCATGTAAATGTACACACAAAACTTCGCATATTGCTCGATTTATATTTTTTTTCCAAACTACCTATACTGCAGAGCTGTGGCAATCTCTTTTCTGCGTCAGTCGTTTATTAAATTTTTCTATATTTCAATTTCCTTACGTCTTTTGAAAGGCGGATCTATCAATCCCCTCAGGATTAAGCCCCTTTTTTTTATTCTCCATTCGCGTTTCGTTTTCTTCCTTATTCATTTTTTTCCAATTTCCCCTTTCGTAATAAGTAATATTTCCTTTTCCACGGGTTTCCCCATAAGTGCTCCGATATTCCTTTTTTAGAAGACTTTTCGCAACGATGTCAATAGTAGGATTCGTAATATCATCGCTATTCATGTGGCAACAATGCATAATTGCTTGTTGACTATTTTTTTATGAAGATGAGAGCACAATGGTTTCATTTTCAGATAACTGATAACAAAACCCTTGACGTGGATTAACAAATTCATGTCATGCTGACGACGGAAGAGATGTGCAATGCTGTCAAATGGAGAGATATTATAATCTAAGACAGCTCGGTACAAAGGGCTCACTGTTGTTTTTGTTATGTTGAAGTTATTTTGAGTATACATGATAAGAGTAAAACAAAAATGACGGAAGGGACATTTTATGTAAATTTTATGTCGACCAGTTTGTCAGTTTGGTTTATTTCAGGATAGGAATAGGATACAGCATCGTATGGATGTATGCTAAGCTAAGCCTGAGCCCAGCTTTTTGCTTATATATATATATATATATATATATATATATATATATATATATATATATATATATATATATATATATATATATATATTTATTTATATATAATAATATATAAAATTTGAGGCTGCTTATCTACAGAGTATAGTGAGGTTTGATAACACACAAGCAAGCCAATTTCGACAATACGCTGTGCTCTTGATGCAAGCTGATCACTCCTAATGTCACAGCGCTAACGGGACCCATCTCTTGTCAATGAATAAAAATTAAACAAAAAGGGCATGGCGCCACCGTGCACATAACACTCACTCCACTCTGAGAATACTCTCCTCGATTCAGTCTCATAGGCAGAGAGATAAATAAGTTGACTAGATAATAAGTAAGAAGACTCAGTCGCGAATTGCGTGGTCACTAACACCCTTCCTGCATCTCCCTACCTCTCGGCATCTTGGACCTCCCTCCCACACTCTTCAACATGGCGCCTGTCTTCGGGTACTGGGACTTCAGAGGAGTGAGCACATAGTGTCAACAAGTCATTTGATGATTATGAACCGTAAGTATATTGTGTTCGGAAATATATTATAATCACTCAGCAATCTATACGGAACGGGAAGTATACTTAGATTTTGACGATCAAATCTCCACAGCTCGTGATTTAGAGAACTAAGTAGCTCCTTGTGATCTATCTAAAGTGATATCTATGGTGATATATCTGAGGCAGGCCAAAGAAACTCCATATTGGACGCACTTTGGAAAGTCACCGTAATGTCTTTTTGTTAGCACGCCATACCTTACGTTTGGGGTTATTGTGCTTATGGATAAAGAAACGTGGAAGGCGTATTTTGTCAGTAATAAGTGAATGTAGTTTGTGAGACAACTAAACCTTTACAGACATACACAAAGACAGATAGACAGATAGATAGAGGGGTAGGAGACAAGGACATTTGAGAAAAGGTAACTTCATATCCTATAGAAGCTGCAATTGCTATATTTTAATTTAAAAAAAACCACATTTAGGGAAAAGATTGAACAAATTTTTTGAATGTCAAATATTGTTATTTTCTTAGTAATGATGGCAGATACTCTTATACTGTAGACACAATTTCCATGAAGATTATATTGATAATGGTAATTATCATTCTGTTTATTTACCTCTGTTACATTACGTTTAAAACTCAAATTTAATCATCTGTCGGTATGTATGTATGTATGTATGTGTTTGTCCATGAACAGATACACGCTTATATCATTTTTTTTTCTTTTTCTAAAACAGACAGAAGAAGAGGCAAAGAAATACATAAGCAATCTGAAAGAAACCTTGAAATTACTCTCGAACATTTTGGGTAATCAGTCCTGGTTCGCAGGTGATAAAGTGAGCTCTCTTTTGAAATGTCTTGAGTCGTTGGGAAACTGGTACCTGTGGCCTAATCTGTTTGTCTGTTGCTAGTGTCATTCTAACAGTCAAATAAAAATAGAGAGAGAGAGAGAGAGAGAGAGAGAGAGAGAGAGAGAGAGAGAGAGAGAGAGAGAGAGAGAGAGAGAGAATTATCGGTACTCGTAAGGCAGATGCCCGGGGAATTTTTATCGCTTCATGTGTATATATGTATGTATGTATGTATATATATATATATATATATATATATATATATATATATATATATATATATATATATATATATAAATATATATATATATACACACACGTTCAAGATTTAGTCAATTTTTAATTAAGCTTTGCTTTGCTGAAATCACTCAGCTTAGATTTCCTCATCCTTTTAATCTCTGTATCAGAAGCATTTATCAAACATTAATATATCAGTAGAATCATTTCCTTTTATTCCCTTCTCGTTATATACTTATCTGTCATCAATAAGATCAAAGTCGAAGCTCTAATTCAGCGTCGAATTTCCCGTGAGAAGCATTTATCAAACATTATATGTTTGTGGAATCATTGTTACCGATTTTATTTCTATCTCATCTTAAAATTGTATGTCATCAATAAGACTAAAAAAAAAATCGACGTTCCTATTCCTCTTTGATTTTGTCTGTTTTTTGGGTTTGGGACAAGGTAAAATCATTTGGATAGTAAAATACATATCGGCCATTACTTTCCTCATCAAGTCGCTGTTGGTAACATTATTGTCTTAATAGAATTACCATCAGCACTTCTGTGTCTTTCTGATCATATACTCATCTATTGTCAATAAAAAGTCGAAGCTCTGATCCAGTTCCTTTTTTTGTTTCAACACAGACAGGATAAGGCGAAAATCATTAGGTCATTAAAACACGACTCCCTTCACACAAATCCTAGCACAGTTTTATCTTCTCTCTCTCTCTCTCTCTCTCTCTCTCTCTCTCTCTCTCTCTCTCTCTCTCTCTCTCTCTCTGGCAGACTTCGTCTTCGTCATGTACGAAGAACTTGACGTGAACACCTTCATGGATCCGACCTGCCTGGATTCTTTCCCTAACCTGAAGAACTTCGTCTAGCGCTTCGAGGAACTCCCAGCCATTAAGATGCTCATGTCATCTCCTCGATATGTCAAGGCCCATATCAATGAAGTCAAAGTCAAGTTTGGCTCAAGTGAATAAAGGAGGAACCTGGGAGATTTCTGGTCAGGGATAAGGTGAGGAAGATTCAGTTTAAAAAAGAAGTGAATTTCGTAACCGCCTTTGATTTATCCTTTTCATTCTTGAAAGTTACTAATATCTGTCACTGACTGATAATACTAACATTCAATATTTTATTAAAACTCAGTAACATGAAATAACTTGAATGACATTCAAGTTATTCACTTTATTCACTTACTATCTTCTTCATTTATTTATTTTCGTGATTTTAGGCACGCGAACTACTAACCAATAGACACTCTCGTTCGTTCTAGGGACTAGGGGATACAATAGACGCATCGCTATCGGTGAGAGGAAGATCATGAGAAGATCTGTACTGCAAAATACTGGCAATATTCGTGGTAATAGGTGCTTAAACGTGTCTTAGTTAATTTTACACAAAACTGTTGCTTCGATCCAGGTGTCCCCAAGGTTAAGGCAGTATTATCAGTATTAGCTGACCCGACCAAGAACTAGTTCACTAAATAATTCTCATACCTTAACTGCGCCACTGGAACTATAAACTGCTTTTCGTGAACCACTTTTTTTTTTCGAAATGTATCACCCTATTCAAGCTGCGTTACCCATCCCACTAGAGCTATCTGAAATATGTTCTTTCCGAAAACTCTCGGGAATGTAGACAAAAAATTTAAAGAAAAAAAATGCAGTAAGAGGTCAGAGGTCAGGTTAAAGACTGTGTAACAATACCTCTTCATGTTTTTCTTTATCCTGAAGTATAATCTAAGCCTTAGAATATGAGTAAGGACCATCCATTCATTACAGAATTTCGCATGAAAACGGAAAAATCATTCAGTAATTTTTCAGTTTGGTTTTTCATTCAGATGTCATATTTCTTCATTTTTACACAAGTTTGGGCAATCGAACTCAACTAGGGAATGCAAGCCATCCCAGAGAATCAGAATAACTATAACGATTAAATTCTATTTTACACCTCTCTAAAACCCATAAACATGCACGAAAGCAAACGAAATCCCCCTTGGGTTCATAAATGTTTCCAACAGCAGTGCTTAAAACTGGAGGGTTTTCAACACGTCTATAATGAAGCGCAGAAATGACTGTAAACAATGGTTCACATAGAAACACACTATAGGACAGCCAGTTGGAATTCGAGTTAACCTCGTTTTCAGCAGCCAGTCGAAAATCAGTTTCTATTTCCCGTCTAAACTACCACTCTGTCAAGAGTTCCTCTTATTTATGCGTTGCTGCTTTGGAAAAAAATGGAATTCTGGAATTTTGAGGCTGTTTCTAATTTTCCTTTTTCTCGTTTTTGGGGGGTTTATGTCAATCATTTGGGTTGTAGAACTTAGTAACATAATTAACGAAATTAAAGCGCCTGCATGCCATACGGTTTATCTGTATACTACAGTAAAGCCGATTACTTTGGTTTATATCTCAATTTTAAATATATGTTAAAGAACTTCCTAACAGCAGTTTCATATGACTGAAGAGTTATATGCAATAATCGCAAGAAATGCAAATTTTATTTTTATTTTATTTTTCAGAAACGCATTAACTCACAGTAAAATTCATTTTGCTAATAAATAGACATTTCCTTTTAACAGTCTAGAGCAAAACGGAATATGAAGAAAACATAAATTAAGAAACCTCTAGTGGTTGTTGTCGCATCTCTCAGAGAATGTAGGGTGACCCTCCATTCACTGCAGAAGTTTTTTGCAATGAATAATCTTGCAATCAACGCTTTTAGTCGTGTTTTTCGGGCATGAGATGACTTTTTTCTTTATCTCAGGGTTGTTTATCTGCAGTGTCAGGGTGGGGTTCAATTACACACAAGCAAGCACATTTCGATAACACGTGGTGCTGTGATACAAGCCTATCACCCCTAATGTCACAGCTCCAACGGGACCCACCTCTTGTCAGTGAATAAAAATGCAACAAAAAGAACGCAACGTCTCTGTGCTCTTATCATTCACTCCACTCTGAGAATACGTTCCTCGATTCACTCTCATGAACAGGGAGATAAGATAAGGTGACGATATAACATGCAATGTCACAGAGAAATTCGTCTAATCTACTTGAGCTACTCAGTCGTGAATTGCGTGGTCACCAACGCCCTTCCTGCATCTCCCTGAATTTCAACATCTTGGGACTCCCGCACTCTTCAACATGGCGCCTGTTTTCGGGTACTGGGAAGTCAGAGGAGTAAGTATGTTATGTCAGCAAGTCGTTTGATGATTGTGAACCATAAGTATGTTCTGTTTGGAAACAATCACACAATTGTATGTATACGAACGGAAGTATATACTTATATTTTGACGATCAAATCTCTACAGCTCATGATTTAGAGAACTAAAGTTCTTGGTTCAAGGGTAGGCTGGAGTTCGTGATTATTTAGAGTTTTGTTTCAAGGCAGTTTATTTTAATCTTAATCTCTTTACATCAATATCTAAGGTAATCTATAGGTGTTCCACACAGGAAACACTTTGGGAGTCACCATATTAATATTTTTTTATTGGCATGCCATAGATTACATACGATGTTACTGCACGTAAGGAGAAAGGAACTTTGAATGCGTATTTTATCACGAAAACTTGCATTGGTAAAGTTATTTTGAAAGTGTGAGGACACTGGGCAGTGAAGAAGGTATAGAGTGAATATAGAAATATATATATATATATATATATATATATATATATATATATATATATATATATATATATATATATATATATATATATATATATATATATAATCAGAGACTGGCTAAAGAAACAGGCCAATTTCCACATTTGTCTTATCTTTATTCCGACGTTTCGAAATAACTGTATTACATCTTCTGGGAATCTGTTGATAAATATGATAAAAATTACAAAATAATCTTAAATTTGTTAAAAATCATAAAACAACAAAAAAACTAAAATTACAATGACAAGAACATATTTAAAAGCTAAGACCCCCGACCAGCCTTCAGTTTTTCCACGATGAGAATCGATTCTGACCCTCAGTAACCACTTCGTTGATCCCACATATGTCCCAGAGCTACACTTTGGGCAAGTATATTTATATACTACATTAGAGGTCAAGAAGGGACCTCTGATGTAGTAGATAAATATACTTGCTCAAAGTGTAACTCTGGGACATATGTGGAATCAACGAAGAGGTTACTGAGAGTCAGAATTGATTCTCATCGTGGAAAAAGGTTTCGCACAGGAAGTAGGCTCTCCAACCCTCAGCATTCGAACATCAGGAATCATGCAAAATTTTGCAAAACCCAATTCGAGAGAGACGATTTTTGCATCCTAGGGCAAACGCAAAACCCTCACGCACTACCCATTCTCGAGTCGTTGCTCATTAAGCAGCTAGTTCCCCAACTGAATACCCAAACCTCTTTGATCCAACTGTATCTTAGCTAACATGCCACCTTCTATTTTCTCTTGTGTCATTCATTCTTCCTTTCTCTGAACTGAAGGTTGGTCGGGGGTCCTAGCTTTTAAATATGTTTTTGCTATTGTTATTTTAGTTTTTTTACTGTTTTATGATTTTTAACAAATTTAAGATTGTTTTATAACTTCATCATATTTATTGATAGATTCCCAGAAGATGTCATACAGTTGTTACGAAACGTCGGAATAAAGATAAGACAAATGTAGAAATTGGCCTGTTTCTTTACTCAACCTCTGATTTGATATGGCCGTTGGTCTTCACCTATCTGCACCTTGGTTATATATATATATATATATATATATATATATATATATATATATATATATATATATATATATATATATATATATATATATATATATATATAATAAAAGGAGCCCATAAAAACTCCCTCGACAGACAAGTAATGTCAAGGAGACAGTTGTCTCCGAAATATATAGCATTAGCTTTCTACCTTTTGGCATTTTTATGGGTTCCTTTTATTAGGAAAACAGAAAATATTCACAGTCACACACACACACACACACACACACACACACACACATATATATATATATATATATATATATATATATATATATATATATATATATATATATATATATATTTATGTATATATATATACATGATATATATATATATATATATATATATATATATATATATATAAAATTTACACAAAGAAAATTAAACGCTGGGTGTAAATCCTGACAGCTTTTTTCTGAGCCATTACAGAAGTACTGACACATAATGGGAGAAATTCCCAATAATGATTGATGGATTTATGTCTTAAAACTGGCGTCAAACACCCAGATCATTGAAGCCGAAATTCCCAGTATATATGCTAGGTCGACAATATTGAAAATTTCTACCACTATACATCAGCGACTCCATATTGGCTCAGAAATAAAGCCGAAAACGGTCAGGATTTACACACAGGTTTTAATTTCCCTCGTGACAGTGAGAAATATATAGATCAAGTGTAGGTGTGCTTATTAATTATATATATATATATATATATATATATATATATATATATATATATATATATATATATATATATATATATATATATATATATATATATATATATATATATATATACATACATACGCAGACACATTTGTATGTGTGCGTTTTTGCCTGAATGTGTGTATTAATCAGTACTCGGTTTGTTCCCAACAGCTCGGTCAGTATATTAGGCTCCTTTTAGAGTATGTTGGCGAACAATACGAAGAGAAGACCTACAGGTACGGCCCTGCTCCTGACTTCGACAAGAATGCTTGGTTTTCTGTCAAACCAACCATGGACCTCCCCATACCCAACGTGAGAAATTATTATTATAATAACTTCCTGCTTCTTTTTGTCTTTCACTTTAAACCAACGTAATGTACCTATGGTTTAAGGATACGAGGTCATTGCTTCAACAGTAACGTAGCTTATTAAGTTTGATGAGAATTCATACATTTCAGTGGATGAATTCCCATAAGAAAAAGGGAAATCGGTTTTGTTTTCCTATTCTTTATTGATTATTTATGACTGCATGCCGATGAAAAATGAGAAATTTCCTCTCTTATCCTCTACACAACCAAATTTTAACTTCATATAATAAAATAAGCTAGAGTTATCTTCTCTAAGTTTATTTTTTAAAGTTTTCACGTGTAAAAAATGAATAACCATTCCTTCCTATCATCCAAATTTCAAAATATTTATTACAAAAGTCAAGATTTGCAAACACATAAAACTTAAGCAATGAAAGAAAAATTTTATGCCCTTTTTAGCTCGTAAATTACCTAGACAAGTCAATCAGCATTCATTTTTATTTTACCGATTTCAATATAGTTTTCGCAACAATCAAGATTCTAAAAATGAAATCCCTCCCCTCCCCCCCTCCCTCCTCCTCCCCCCCCACAAATAAAATTAAACGAATGAAGGCAAAAACCTGTCATTCTCTTTTTCAAGCTGCCATATTACATAGACGGAGATGTGAAACAGACACAGAGCTACGCCATCATGCGCCATCTGGGGAGAAAGTACGACCTCTGTGGAAGAACAGAGAAGGAGAGGATGACAGTCGACCTGTTGATGGAGCAGGGGAAAGACATGCGTTTCGGGTTCTACATAACCTGTCAAAATTACGTGAGATATTTGCTTCATGTCCTGTAGAAGCTGCAATTGCTATATTTTGATTTAAAAAAACACACTTTAGGGCACTTAGAGAAAAGATTAGACAAAGTTTTAGAATGTGAAATACTGTTACTTTCTTGGTAATGATGGCAGATATTCTTATAGCTATAATTATCATTTTGTTTATTTACCTTTGTTACGTTACGTTTAAAACTCAAATATATTCATCCGTCTGTATATATTTATGTTTATATATAAGTATGTGTTTGTCCATGCACAGATACATGCTTATATCATTTTTCTTCTTTTTCTAAAACAGACAGAAGAAGGGGCAAAGAAATATATAACCAATCTGAAAGAAACCTTGAAATTACTCTCGAACATTTTGGGTAATCAGTCCTGGTTCGCAGGTGATAAGGTGAGCTCTCTTTTGAAATGTCGTTAGTCGTTGGGATACTGGTATTTGTGGCCTAATCTGCTTATCTGTTGTAGTGTCATTCTAACAGTATAATAAAGTGAGAGAGAGAGAGAGAGAGAGAGAGAGAGAGAGAGAGAGAGAGAGAGAGAGAGAGAGAGAGAGAGAGAGAGAGATAATTATCGGTACTCCTAAGGCAGATGGCCAGGGAATTATTATCGCTAGGTATGTATGTATGGTTGTATGTATGCGTAAATGTAATATATATATATATATATATATATATATATATATATATATATATATATATATATATATATATATATATATATATTTACATATACTGTATATATGTATACGTATATATCTGTATATATTAACTATTTATTTATTCCGGGAATAAAAAAAAATTTTGTATATTACAAACGATCAAGTAGCTAGCATAAATCTAATTCAAATTGCATTAATTTCCTATCGTTTCAGTAGCATTGAACTATGGTTTTAGATGAAACCACTTCGTTTGAGTATAGAATTATTGTAATGTTACTCTTATAATCGTATATATTACAGTTATTGTAAGTACGCTGTTAGCTATGAATTTCACAAATGAAAAGTTGGCAAATCGTTACTAATATTTCTTGGAAGATAATGAAAGAATAACATTACGCGCTTTACAAAATATAGTGCAGTTGTTTTGACTTTATTCACCATTTTAGATCAATCATAAGAGCAGACTCTTGGATAAGTCAATAGCCGTCAATTTTTGCAAAACTAATAAATGAATTTTCTCATTCATGTCATGAAGCCCTTTTTTTGTCGACGACTTTTATTTTGTGACTTGTGTGTTTTCCCAGTAGTGAGTTTTTCATTTTACTGCGTCCATTATCATATTTTTATGATAACAGAGAAGTGCATAATGAGAAAGAAATAATAGTGCATTTGTAACACTCACTTGTGAGACACCCACTGACCTCTTCTCAAGAGTGACCTTGCATTCAGTAACTGAAATTAATTGACGTGTGTCAAAGCCTGGCGTCACATCTCAGCAGGGCCCGCTTGGACTTCCCAGAGGGGGTTATCCAAAGTTTAAGGGATGGTATTCAGGCCAAGGGAAGGGCCGTGTAGGAACCGGGAAAGCTTAACTACCTTTATTAGCTATCCAGGGGAGACAAGAACTACCTCAAGGCTGTGGTTAAAGCTGCGTGTATCGGTAGTGAGACTTGAAGATGGAAGTTTAAATTCAAGAAGACCTCTCCTTTAGCTTTAATTCGAAGGAGCATTTAAAATTTAGTCACTTTTTCAAGCAGTTTTGTGATGCTAAAATCATTCTTTTGGCTTTAATTCGAATATATATTTAAAATGTAATCAGTTTTTTACATTCAGTTTTGGTGTATGCTGAAATCATTCCGCTTGGATTTTCCGTCAGTTTAATCTCTGTATCAGAAGCATTTATCAAACATTAACATATCAGTGGAATCATTTCCTTTTATTTCCTTCAGATCAAAGTCGAAGCTCTAGCTTTTAGCAATAGGATAAAGTCGATGCTCTTATTCCCCTTTGATTCCTTCTTGTTTTTTGCTTATAAGATAGACAGAACAGGGTAAAGTCATGAAATATCAAAACACGAATCGATCATTACTTTTTCTTCACCTCATCACTGTTACAAACATTGTCTCAATGGAATTTTTATCAGTACTTTTATTTTTTTCTCAGCATATGCTTATCTGTTATCATAAAAAGCCTAAGCTCCTGATTCTAGTTGTTTGTTGTTCCGTTACAGACAGGAGAAGGTGAAAAACCATCAGGTCATTAAAATATAAATCGAACAGGATTTCCTTCACAAAACATTAGCACAGTTTTATCTTCCTCTCTCTGTCTCTCGCTCTGCAGATAACTCTGGCAGACTTCGTCATGTACGAGGAACTTGACGTGACCAGCTTCATGGATCCCAAGTACCTGGACTCTTTCCCGAACCTGAAGAACTTCGTCAAGCGCTTCGAGGAACTCCCAGCCATTAAGAAGTTCCTGTCATCTCCTCGACATTTCAAGTCCCATGTCAATGGGCCCAAAGTCAAGTTCGGCCCAGGTGAATAAAGGAGGTAGATTTGCTAGGGATTTGCAGGTAACTTGAGGAAGACTCATTTTAAAAAGAAGTGAATTTCATGTACGTCTTTCATTTATCCTTCTCATTCTTTGAAGCTTTTAATATTTGTCATTGATGTTAATAACATTCAATAACATGAAATAAAATAACTTGTATAACATTGATGTTATTCACTTTATTCACTTACACTCGTTTTCACTTATTTGTTTTCATGATTTTATTAACGTCAGTGTGAGACAAATGCACCGCGATTGAATTCACATGATAAGAACATTTTAACGATAACAATTTAATATTTTACCAGCCGTTCAAATCCAAGTTTCCATCTCTGGCCAAGTGAACACCAATAAAACCAACATAGATTATATTTGCTTGGATATCTCTATCTCATCTTATCTTATGAGAACTGTAAATGCCATCAGCATGAAGGTTTTATTTCTGACTTCATATTTCTGATTTTGCATAAACCTTTTAATTTTATCTCTCGCTGGGGGTATGTTAGCCTGGTTGTTTCGCTATATAAGAGAAGTGACGGAAAACCTGAGAGAATATTTGCGGTGTTTTTACCTTTTTTTTTTTTTTCACTATATATCAACAGGGCGCTGTTATCCTTAAAGGCAATATTATATTATGATCGATTTTGAAGTTCCCAGTTGAAAAAAAAAAACTACTCAAGTGTCAATGGTCATGCAGAATGATGAATGACAAGGCGTACTATCTCACCTTTAAGGAAGCCCCTTTATAAATGGTTGAAGAAGGGCGTATATTACTCAAGACTCTTACCCGTGGATAAAAAAAGAGAAAGATTATTAGCTAGCTTTAAAATCTGAGATATGGAAAGTTGGAAAATATAGCAAAGTAGAAGACAATGACCTATACAGAGAGGTGTAGTAATTTGTTAATAATCAAAGCATATTTTACTAATGCAGAATCCGTGATAGAAAATAAATATCTAATACTTGAGAGATGAACTACTGAAACCTTACTGCACTTATCATGACATTCCTTGAGTTCCTTAGCTTTGCATGTATGTATGTATGTATGTATATATGTATATATATATATATATATATATATATATATATATATATATATATATATATATATATATATATATATATTATATATGTATGTAATATATATATATATATATATATATATATATATATATATATATATATATATATATATATATATATATATATATATATATATCCATATATGCATACAAATATATATATATATATATATATATATATATATATATATATATATATATATATATATATATATGTATGTATAGATATATATATATATATACACATATATATATATATGTGTGTATGTGGTATGTATGCATGTATATATATACGTTTCTGGTATGTATACATTCATACATACACATTCATACATGTATATATATATATATATATATATATATATATATATATATATATATATATATATATATATATATATATATATATATATATATATAATGGACGAGAGAGAGAGAGAGAGAAGCCCCCAGATTATACATATTGATTAGATCTTACAATCACAACAGCCGGTCAACGCTGTTACCCAAAATGGTGATAACTGGTCCCATTAGGTGCAAGTTTCACAGGAACCTCATGCTATGAACAAAGACTGCCTAATATTAGCTGAGAATCCATCAGGAGAGGATACGGGCCATGATATTTGTTTCTTTAATTGCTAAAAGATCCGTTTTTACTTATTTTGTGACGAAACTTCAAGAGCTGATTAATTATTAACATTTTTGTATTTTACATCTTATACAAACAACGGTTTAGTGTTTCTCAGACAAGCAAGAAATGAGTCATCTGACTTACGAGAATCTTTATGTATATAGTGAATTGGTTTAAGTGATTAATACCACAGATAATAAATAGAGATTTGATTGTGAAATATAGTATTATTATTATTATTATTATTATTATTATTATTATTATTATTATTATTATTATTATTATTATTATACAGATGATGAACTCTATTCATATGGAACGAGCCCATAGTTACCATTGACTTGAAATTCAAGCTTCCAAAGAATATGGTATTCGTTTGAAAGAAGTAACAGAAGGTAATAAGAAATACAGAACGAAGAAATACGTAATTTGAAAAGAAAAAAGAAATAAACAAAGTGATAAATAAATAGCTAAAAACGCATGTAATTTTCTAAAATACAACGAGGACTGCAAATATTTTCTGCAAAATAGGAAGTTAGAAAACTGGTGAGGAGTACCGTTTTTAAACCACTGAAATATTCGAAGACTGAGACTGGCAGTCTAATTTACATGCATTTCGGTGAAGACGCCAAGAAATTAATTAATGTCTCAGTGTTTGCACTTAAGACACAATAACGTTTTTCTCGGAAACCTGCAGTGATTACGCGGTTGGCTCTTTGAGGTTAATCGCGTAGTTGAGCTGGTTAATTGACATGAACAATGAATACATTTTCGAAAGTTCAGAAGGTAATTATAACTTCTCTCTCTCTCTCTCTCTCTCTCTCTCTCTCTCTCTCTCTCTCTCTCTCTCTCTCTCTCTCTCTCTCTCTCTCGTCGGCGTCAGGCGTAGATTGGTTTCTTAAATTCCTCCTTATGATGGTAGGGAGAAATTCGTTTTTTTTCACCAGTCTACACCAGACGCAGAAGAGAAAGAGAGAGAGAGAGAGAGAGAAGAGTAGAGAGAGAGAGAGACAGCACCAAGCACATGAGGAATATTACCTAGACGATCTATAATCCCGTCTAACAGCCACTCCCAAATACCAACACCGATTAGGCCCAGAAGATCTCAACGCCTCCGGGACCGATTTCGTCACCAACCCGTGACCAACTAAAATGCACCTGAATAACCGACCTGTCAACTGTACACCCAACACCCCACCCCTGCTTGCTGTATATAACGATGTAACTTGCCTGCCAATCCATTCACTCTAAAAATAATCGCCAGAGCGCGTTTGAAACGACAGAGGTAATGAAACTGAAATAACAAGAAAACTTTTGGTCTTTGGGAAATCTGATACACCTGATACACGCTGACGAAAAGAAGATATTAAGAAGAATAGAGAAGACATTATATAAATTGAATGCCCTAGAAACAGCCATTATTTTCAATGCTACTGTCCTTAGAGAAGGTCTCCCTTCTTCTTCTTCTTCTTCTTCTTCTTCTTCTTCTTCTTATTATTATTATTATTATTATTATTATTATTATTATTATTATTATTATTATTATTATTATTATTATTATTATTATTATTAAATATTTTCCGAAACATACTGAATATAAATATTTAAAAGGCGAAAAAAATAGAAAAAAAATTTAAACGCTTTTATTAAAATGTACTAAAAAGTACAAAATCATTTTTTGAGACACACCAGGAGTTTCTTACAGTTAAACACACCTACAAAAATAAAAGCGTGGTCACCAAACATGGAGGGAAATGATACCAGAAAAGAAATAAATATATTTTTTTTTATTTCTCGTAGCATTTCTTCCAGGCATGATTAATTGTAAGAAAATCCTGGTGTCTCTCAAAAAATTATTTTGTACTTTCTAGTGCATTTTAATAAAAGCGTGTTTTAAATTTTTATATATATATTTTTTTTATTTTATGCCTTTTTAGTTTTGACAGAAATTGTAACCGATTCATGATTGTAACTAAAAAAAAAATGGAACGTGATATCCTGTCGAGCCATAGAAGGTTTGAAAAATCCGTAGAGTTATTAACTTCGTCTACAGAGTTTCGATTGGCCTATGAAAACTATTCCAGTTCTGTTTCTGATTGATTGTCTCATAGTTTTTACCATCATAACGGCTGTATACAAACAGCGCAGGATTTCTTTTAAGAAAAAAATATTTCATCATCAAAACAGAACACTGAGTAAATTTCTCTTTTAAGTATTAATGAAGTATCTATATAATTTTATTTTCTATACCAAAAATTTAAGAGAACATAATAAAAGCATTTCTTCAAAGGATTATTTTTAATGTTCTGGCAATACTGTTAAAAGTCGTCTGCTATTCATATAAGTTACATTAAGGAATGGAAACAATGGCGTCTCGTCAACAAACTTTCCTTTTATGAACTCATTATTCGTGCAAAGTCATTATTATTATACGGAAAATCATAGCTGGCTTAATTTCATGTTACCATCACGGAACACACGTCATGTTATATTCTGCCTTATTTTTCTTATTCAAGTCGAGATTGGCAATTCAAATAACTAGTGTCATTTTTCTACCCTTGCAAAATAGTTGCCAAATGTCATTATCTTGCAACTTGCTTTTGGAATAATTCACAGTAATTGTCCGTTCCCTTATTAAACTAGTAAAAATGTCGAAATTACTTACAATTCTAAACATATTAAGGGAGTAGTAACGTCTTTTGCATAAAATAAAACTCATTAAAGTAAGTTTGTTTCCAAGAGAGAGGTCATTATTTCCTTGGGTTGAAGTCGTGAATGAAAAACAGATGATATATTTAGGTGATGGTAAAAAAAATTACATAAATTTGTTTTTGTTCTATTATACTTACAAGGGATTAAGTTCTTTGTTCTTTTTTTTTTTTAAATAGAATAGTTTTTCATTTCAGTGCTCTGTGTAAACATTTGGTTGCCATTGTAATGTATTTGAAACAACCAACCAAAATTAGAGTTACAGTCGTTGCAGCTACCAATAAACACGCTGTGTTCCTTAAACTGACGGTACTTAGAGAGTTACTCTGCCTTATCTTTGGTGTTTTACTAATATTTGTGTGTGTGTGTGTGTGTGTGTGTGTGTGTGTGTGTGTGTGTGTGTGTGTGTGTGTGCGTGCGCGCTGCTTAAAGCTTTTCTGTCAAGTTACAAAATTCTGCTAAATATTTTTTCCTGAATTGTGTCATTTCTAATTACTGACTTCTCGAAGACCTTCATGGAACATTGCAAAAAAAAAAAAAATACCTCTTACAACAGAATTTGGGTCCATTTCAATGGTCAGTGGGGAATATTTTCAAGCCCCAGAAACCAGATGTCCTTTCGAGTGAAGCTTCCCTTGTTCGTCGGTGGTTTCCTCTCTAAACGGAACTAATTTTGGGGCTATCTATCATGTGCATGAATTTGACTGACTAGAATTATATATATATATATATATATATATATATATATATATATATATATATATATATATATATATATATATATATATATATATATACTGTATATAAACTTTGGGGCTGCTTATCTGCAGATAATACATTGTGCTTTGATGCAAGCTTATCACTCCTAATATCACATCTCCAACGGGACCCATCTCTTATCAGTAAATAAAAATACGACAAAAAGAACACAACGTCTCTGTGCTCTTATCATCTACTCCACTCCGAGACGCCTTTCCTCGACTCGATCTCATGAACAGAGAGATAAGATAACGTCACGAGGTAACGTGCAATGTAACTCAGAAGATTCATCTTATCGACTCGGGCTACTCAGTCGTGAACTGCGTGGTCACTAACACTCTTGCTGCATCTCCGTGACTCTCGACATCTCGGGCCTCCCGCACTCTTCAACATGGCGCCTGTCTTCGGGTACTGGAATGTCAGGGGAGTGAGTATATTGTGTCGACAAGTCGTTTGAAGATCATCAACCCTAAGTATATTCTCCTTCGACATATAATCCCACGATTGTGTATACTTAACGGGAATTATACCTAGATTTTGACGGTCCAGTCTCTACAGCTCATGGTTTAGAGAACTAAAGATCTTGGTTCAAGGGTAGGATGGAGTTCGTGATTACTTAGTGTTTTATTTTCAAGAGAGTTTATTTTAATCTCTTTACGTCAATGTCAGAGGTAATCTACAGATATTCCACACCCGAAACACTTTGGGAGACACCATATTAATATTTTTTTATTGTCATGCAGTAGATTGCATACGATGTTACTGTACATAAGGATAAAAGAACTTTGTATGCGTATTTTATCACGAAAACTTGCATTGGTAAAGTTATTTTGAAACTGAGAGGACACTGGGCAATGAAGAAGGTATAGTGTGAATATAGACATACATACACACACACGCACACACATATATATATATATATATATATATATATATATATATATATATATATATATATATATATATATATATATATATATATATATATATATATATATATATACTGTATATATATATATTTATATATATATATATATGTGTCTGTGTGTGTAGAAAGTTGAAGGTAATAAGTTAATGCTACATATTTCGGAGACAACTGTCTCCCTCGACAGGCAAGTAATGTCCAGGGAGCCAGCTGTCTCAGAAATATATGGCATTAACTTTCTACCTTGGCGTTTTTATAGGCTCCTTTTATTAATGGAATTCTGTTCTAGCATAAAATATTTCAGCCATCTATATATGTATATATATACAGTATATATATATATATATATATATATATATATATATATATATATATATATATATCCTATATATATGCATATATACATGTATATATATGCCTATATATGTACTGTATATAATTTACACAGAGAAAATTAAAGGCTGGGTGTAAATCCTGACAGCTTTATTTCTAAGCCATAACAGAAGTACTGATACATAGTGACAGAAATTCCAACTAATGGTTGATTGATTTATGTCTTAAAACTGGCGTTACAACACTTATGTTACTGACGCCGAAATTCCCAATATATATGCGAGTTGGACAGTATTATCAATTTCTACCTCTATATATCAGCGACTCCATATTGGCTCAGAAAAAAAGCCGAAACCGGTCAGGACATACACCTAGGTTTTAATTTCCCTGAGGTAGTGAGAAATATATGAATCACGTGAGTGTTTATTAATCATTATATATATATATATATTTGAGTGTTTATTAATCATTATATATATATATATATATATATATATATATATATATATATATATATATACTGTATATAGATATATATACATATATATATTTGTGTGTGTGTGTGTGTGTTCGTGAATGTGTGTATTAATCACTACTCGGTTTGTTCCCAACAGCTCGGTCAGTATATTAGGCTCCTTCTAGAGTACGTTGGCGAACAATACGAGGAGAAAACCTACAAGTTTGGCCCTGCACCTGACTTCGACAGGAATGCTTGGTTTTCTGTCAAACCAACCATGGACCTCCCCATACCCAACGTGAGAAATTATGATTATAATAACTTCCTGCTTCTTTTTGTCTTTCACTTTAAATCAACGTAATTTGTCTATGATTTAAGACCACGAGATCATTGCTTCAATAGTCACGTAGCTTACAACTTTTGATGAGAATTCATACATTTCAGTGGATGAATTCCCATAAGAAAAATCGAAATCAGTTTTATTTTCCTCTTAATTATTGATTATTTATGATTACATGCCAATGAACAATGAGAAATTTCCCAGCTTATCCCGTACATAACCAAATTTAAAGTTAATCTAAAAAAAAGTTACAGTCATCTTCTCTAAGTTTATTTTTTAAAGTATTCACATGTAAAAAATGATTAACCATTCCTTCCTATTATCCACATTTCAAAATGTTTATTACAAAAATCAAGATTTGAAAAAAACAATAAAACTCAAGCAACGAAAGGAAATGTTATTCTCTTTCCAGCTCGTAAATTGCTTAGACAAACCAATCAACATTCATTTCTATCAAACAGATTTCAATAAATTTTTACCAACAATCAAGATTCTAAAAGTGAAATCGGCCCCCGCAGATAAAATGAAACGAATGAAGGCAAAAAGCTGTCATTCTCTTTTTCCAGCTGCCATATTACATAGACGGCGATGTGAAGCTGACACAGAGCTACGCCATCATGCGCCATCTGGGGAGAAAGTACGACCTCTGTGGAAGAACAGAGAAGGAGAAGATGACAGTCGACCTGTTGATGGACCAGGGCAGGGACATGCGCTTTGGGTTCTACACAGCCTGTCTAAACTACGTGAGATCTTTGCTTCATATCTTATAGAAGCTGCAATTGCTGTATTTTGATTCAAAAATCCACAATTTAGGTCACTTAGAGACAAGATTGGACACAGTTTTTGAATGTGAAATATTACTCTCTTGGTAATGATGGCAGATATTCTTGGAGACATAATTATCATTATGTTAATTAACCTCTGTTACGTTTAAAACTCAAATATATTCATCCGTCTGTATATATTTATGTTTATATGTATGTGTTTTCCATGCACAGATACATGCTTATATCTTTTTTTTTCTAAAACAGACAGAAGAAGGGGCAAAGAAATATATGACCAATCTGAAAGAAACCTTGAAATTACTCTCGAACATCTTGGGTAATCAGTCCTGGTTCGCAGGTGATAAGGTGAGCTCTCTTTCGAAATGTCGTTAGTCGTTGGGATACTGGTATCTGTGGCCTAATCTGTTTATCTGTTGCTAGCGTCATTCTAACAGTCAAACAAAAATAGAGAAAGAGAGAGAGAGAGAGAGAGAGAGAGAGAGAGAGAGAGAGAGAGAGAGAGAGAGAGAGAGAGAGAGAGAGAGTTATCGATACTCGTAGAGCAGATGCCCGGGGAATTATTATCGCTATGTGTGTGTGTATATATATATATATATATATATATATATATATATATATATATATATATATATATATATATATATATATATATATGTATGTATGTATGTATGTATGTATATATATATATATATATATATATATATATATATATATGTATATATATATGTGTGTGTGTGTATTTGTAAATATTTATCTATTTATTTATTTATTTACTTCAGGGATAAAAAAAAACCTCGGTAATTAATTACCAACGATCAAGCAGTTAGCATAAATCTAATTCGTAATGGATTAATTTCTTATTGTTTTAGTAGCATTGAACTAAGATTTTAGATGAATCCACTTCGAGTATAGAATTATTTTTATGTTACTCTTTTAAGCATATATATTACAGTTATTGTAAGTACACTACTGCCTATGAATTTTACAAATGAAAGTTAGCAAATCATTACTAATATTCCTTGGAAGTTAATGAAAGAATAACATTACACGCTTTACAAAATATAGTGCAGATGTTCTGACTTTATTCACCATTTTATATCAGTCATAAGAGCAGACTCTTGGATAAGTCAATAGTCGTCAATTTTTGCAAAACTAATAAATGAATTTTCTCAGTAATGTCATGAAGCCCTTTTTTTGTCGACGACTTTTATTTTGTGACTCGTGTGTTTTCCCATTAGTGAGTTTTTCATTTTACTGCGTCCATTATCATGTTTCATTTTACGCCAGTCATTTGTAACACTCACTTGTGAGACACCCACTGACCTCTTCTCAAGAGTGACGTTGCATTCAGTAACTGAAATTGATTGACGTGTGTCACCGCCTGACGTCACACCTCAACAGGGGCTGCGTGGACTTCCCCGAGGGGGTTATCCAAAGTTTAAGGGATGGTATTCAGGCCAAGGGAAGGGCCGTGTAGGAACCGGGAAAGCTTAACTACCTTTATTAGCCAACCAGGGGAGACCAAAACTACCTCAAGGCTGTGGTTAAAGCTGCGTGTTTCGGTAGTGATACTTAAAGATGGAAGTTTAAATTCAAGAAGACCTCTCTTTTAGCTTTAATTCGAAGGAGCATTTAAAATTTAGTCACTTTTTTAAACAGTTTTGTGATGCTAAAATCATTCTTTTGGCTTTAATTCGAATATATATTTAAAATGTAATCAGTTTTTTACATTTAGTTTTGGTGTATGCTGAGATCATTCCGCTTGGATTTTCCGTCAGTTTAATCTCTGCATGAGAAGTATTCATCAAACATTAATATATTAGTAGAATCATTTCCTTTTATTTTCCTCTCATCACTCACTTACTGTTAGCAATCAGATCAAAGTCGAAGCCCTAATTGCCCGTCGAATTTCCCGTGAGAAGCATTTGTCAAACGTAATTTTATTAGCAGAATCATTGCCATCACTTTTATTTCCTTTTCATCCCAAACTTATCTTTTAGCAATAGGATAAAGTTGATGCTCTTATTCCCCTTTGTTTCCTTCTTGTTTTTTAATTATAACATTGACAGAACAAGACAAAGTCATGAAATATCAAAACACGAATCGATCATTACCTTTTTCATCTAATCACTGCTACAAACATTATTGTCTCTATGGAATCATTATCAGCAGTTTTACTTCTTTCCCATTATATAATTCTCTGTTATCATAAAAAAAAAGTCTAAGCGCTGATTGGAGTTCTTTTTGTTTCATCAGACGGGATAAAGTAAAAATCATTAGGGTATTAAAGACACATCAAGCATTGCTTTTTCATGTAATCGCTTCTGGTAACACTATTGTCTCAATGGAATTATTATCAGCGCTGTTTTATTTCTTTCTCAGCGTATGCTTATCTGTTATCATAAAAAGCCTAAACTCCTGGTTCTAGTTGTTTGTTGTTTCATTACAGACAGGAAAAGGTAAAAAATCATCAGGTCATTAAAATAAAAATCAAACACGATTTCCTTCACAAAACATTACCACAGTTTTATCTTCCTCTCTCTCTCTCTCTCTCTATCTCTCTGTCTCTTTCTCTCTGCAGATCACTCTGGCAGACTTCGTCATGTACGAGGAACTAGACGTGAACACCTTCATGGATCCGAAGTGCCTGGATTCCTTCCCGAACCTGAAGAACTTCGTCAAGCGCTTCGAGGAACTCCCAGCCATTGAGAAGTTCCTGTCATCTCCTCGACATATCAAGTCCCATATCAATGGGCCCAAAGTCAAGTTCGGCCTAAATGAATAAAGGAGGTAGATTTGCCAATGATTTGCAGGTAACTTGAGGAAGATTCGGTTTAAAAAGAAGAGAATTTCATATACGCCTTTGATTTATCCTTCTCGTTCTTTGAAGCTATTGATATTTTTCATTGATGTTAATAACATTCAATAACATTGCCACTCAATATGTTATTAATATTCAATGACATAAAATAAAATAACCTGAATAACATTCATGTTATTCACTTTATTCACTTACACCTGTTTTCTTTTATTTATTTTTATGATTTTATTAACGTGAATGTGAATCAAAGGCACCGCGATTGAATTCATATGATAGGACGATGATAATGATAACAATTTAATATTATACCTGCCATTCAAATTCGAGTTTCCATCTCTTACCAATAAAACCAACAAAAACTATATTTGCTTGCGTATCTTTAGCTCATTTTTGCTTATGCGAACTGTAAATGCCATCAGCATGGTGTTTATTTCTGATTTCATATTTAAGATTTTATATAAACCTTTTAATTTTATCTCTCGCTGGGTGTATGTTAGGCTGATTGTTTCGCTTAACAAAAGAACAGCTGTAGAAAACTTACGAGAATATTTGCAGTGTTTTTATCGCGTTTTTTTTTACAATATTTTACCATAGATATTTTACAATATCCTTAACGGCAGTATTATATTATGACTGAATTTGAAATTCCCAGTTAAAAAAAAAAACTACTCAAGTGTCAACAGTCATGCAGAATGATGAATGACACTATGTACTATCTCACCTTTGAGGAAGCCCCTTTATAAATGGTTGAAGAAGGGCGTATGTTACTCAAGACTCTTACCTGTGGATGAAAAAGAGAAAGATTATTAGCGTGCTTTAAAATCTGGGAGATGGGAGGTTGGAAAATATAGCAAAGTAGAAGACAATGCATTGAGACAAACAGGCTAAGTAATTTGTTAACAATCAAAGCTGTGATTAGTTTACAGAATCCGTGATAGAAAATAAATATCTAATACTTGAGAGATGAACTATTGAAATCTTATTGCACTTATGATGACATTCCTTGAGTTTCTTATCTATTATATATATATATATATATATATATATATATATATATATATATATATATATATATATATATATATATATATATATACATATATATATATATATATATATATATATACATATATATATATATATATATATATATATATATATATATATATATATATATATATATATATATATATATATATGAGTGTGTGTGTTTGTGTGTATGTATGTATGTATATACGTTTCTGCATTCATACATACATACATATATATATATATATATATATATATATATATATATATATATATATATATATATATATATATACTATATATATATATAATAATATATATATTATATATAGAGAGAGAGATATATATAGAGAGAGATAGAGAGTATATAAGAGAGAGAGAGAGAGAGAGAGAGAGAGAGAGAGAGAGAGAGAGAAGTCCCCATGTTGTACATGTTGATTAAATCTTACAATCATAGCAACCCGTCAATGCTATTACCCAAACGGATGATAATTGGTCCCATTAGGTGTAAGCGTCACAGGAACTTCGCTCTATGAACAAAGACTGCCTAATATTAGTTGAGAATCCCCCAGGAAAGGATACGGACCCTGATATTTGTTTCTTTGAGGCCTAGGAGGAGAGTTTATACTTAACGTGTACAAAAGAGGGTTTAGCGTTTCTCAGATAAACTAAGAAATGCAAAGTCTGACTTACAAGAGCTATTATGTATTTTGAATCGGTTTATAAGTAAAAAAAAAAAGTATTTGAGTGCATAATACCACAGATAGTAAATAGGGATTTATTTATTTATTTATTTATTTATTTATTGATTATTATTATTATTATTATTATTATTATCATTATTATTATTATTATTATTATTATTATTATTATTATTATTATTATTATTATTATTATTATTATTATTATTATTATTATTATTATTATTATGCAGAAGATGAACCTTATTCATATGGAACAAGCCCACAAGGGACATTGATTTGAAATCAAGCTTCCAAAGAATTTGGTGTTCATTTGAAAGGAGTAACAGAGGGTAGTAGGAAACACTGACACAAGAGATCAGTTATTAGGAAAGGAAAAAAAAATTAACAAATTAATAAATAAATAGATAAAAATGCAAGGAAATTATAAAAATACAAGGAGGATTACAAATATATAATGCAAAGTGGAAAGATGAAAAACCTGGAGAAATGTCGTTAATAAACCTTTGAAATCAGTGAAGTATTAGACTGGCAGTGTTTAATTTATATGCATATCGGTGAAGACACGAAGAAATTATTTAATGTCTCAGTGTTTGCACTTAAGACTCAATAACCTCTTTCTCGGAAACATGCAGTGATTACGCCGTTGGTTCTTTGAGGTTAATCGTTTAGTTGGGCTGGTTAAGTGGCACGAACAATGAATACATTTTCGAAAGTTCAGAAGGTAATTTCAAGTTCAAATTAGCAACGAGAGAGAACATCTATATGGGCGACAATGATGGTAAAATGGATTGATTTTCATCGATAAGTGCAATTTAAAAAAATAATGTTGGAAGAGATAATTCAAAATATCTATTCAACAATACACAGATAAAAAAAACTTTTATTAATAAGTTTCCCTCGTAGAGATTAATGCCGTTAGTGCACCTCAAGTGGTGCACTGTAGGCATTCCCCCCCTCCTTTCTTCAGCCTTCCTTTGCATTAACTGACCATTCCCCTTCCTTTCTTCAGCCTCCCTGTCCTTCCTTGTGCATTTATTTTCTAGATCTCCTTATCTGGCTGTCCAACCGCTCCAACCCTTTCTCTTCACTGTCACCAGTGCTGATTTACCAAAAGGTGCCCCAGTGCGTGGCTTGGCTCGGCAGCCTAAATGTCATAAGATCCAAATAAGTAATATATTTTAGTTTCATGGTCTTTTATTCGTACCAATACAGGACAAAAGTATTAGTCATTTAAGCACAATAGTAAGTTGATAAAACAAATAGAAACAATGAAAGGAAAGAAGAAAACTGCGAACGAATATTGAAGAAGTTCGAAGTAAGTTAAACAACACATACGAGAAAAAATACGATTACTCGGCTCTTCCCTTTCGAGATGAGAAGACTCGGCAAAAGTTTGCTCTTCTTTTTTTTTTCAGGTCTCTTCTTTTATCTTTTTTCTTACTTATTTCTTCCTTTTGAAGTGCTTTATTGGATAAGCTTATCGCCGATAGAGAACGGATGGAGTGGAAACCTGGAAAACTGGAATTGCAAGATAAACAGCCAAGGCAATTTCTGGATCTTTTCCAGGTTATGGCCGGCCGTTCCCTTTCTCGATATCGAGACTTTAGTATTGTTTCGCTCGGGGAACCGATACCAGTAGTGATTCTCTCATACATTTCCAGCAGCAGGGGTCAGTTGTGATTTTTTCCTCTTGTTCGTAAGTGAGTCGTAGTTGATCTTTTCACGGAGGTGAAAGAATCAACGGTGATTCAGGTATGATTCAGGTTGGTGATTCTTCGGTGAGTTTAAACCACTGTTTTCGTCAATGATTCCTTATGAATGAATAGAACCAGTTTCAAAAGATGCACCAGATTAATCTGTTTCCTTCGGTGCATTTGTGACTCATTGAAGAATTCAAATTCGTACGTCATCTTTTATTGCATATAATTCCTAGCACAAGGTTTAGCAGGAATCCATTGTAAAGTAACGTCATAATTTTCAATAGCTCTTCTTCCAGAAGATACCAGATACTTATCTATCTATCTGTCTATCTGTTTATGTATATATGTATGTATGTAAGTATATATATATATATATATATATATATATATATATATATATATATATATATATATATATATATATATTCAATTATCGTAACAAGCTTAACCTAGCAAGTCGGAGGAGGCGCTGATTTCAACAACATAAGTTATTTTGTATCCAGGAGTGTCAAGACGACCCCAGTTTAAAGTCACGTTTGCTAAATATACTCCCTAAAAGATTTAAGTGATCCTATATAACTTACTGTAACCAACCTATTCCTATATAATTAAGCATAACTTACCAGCACGAGCCTTAACAACACCAAGAAAATGTCAGCATCAGAAAGAAGCACCCATTCGCCAAAATATAAACCCGCGAAACTAGGCTGTTTAGAAATCGATACAACTCCCCAAAGGCACTAGCGATGACCAGAATCAAGTCCCGCTGAATAATATCTCATCATTTAAGATGTTTTGCCAGAAGCCTGGATATCAGGAAAGCCCTCTGCGGGCCTGACTTTCCTTTGGAAATAAAGCCCGTCCGCAAATGTAAGGTTCGTTACGATGGGAATGCTAAAGATTCCGTTGCAAAAGGCTCTTTACTTAGGTAATTGGTGGCATAACTTTAGTATGGGTGGATTAAGTGATCACATATATAAATATATATATATATATATATATATATATATATATATATAAATATCATATAGCATATATATATATATATATATATATATATATAAAATCAATGAAACAAAGAAAAGAGTCACAAATATCTCCGTTCGTCTAGCAAAACTATTATTTTTACTCATCACCGACAAGACAACCGAAATCTTGATGAGAGAATTAGTGTCACCATTGAGTTCATGTGTCAATTAAATATCCTTCCCCACCTCCCCTCCTCTCTCTCTCTCTCTCTCTCTCTCTCTCTCTCTCTCTCTCTCAGTCAAATCAAAATGAGTAATTGGCACAGAAAAGTTACTTTGAAAGGAAACTTTTTTTTAACAAACAAACAAAAACGTAGTTTTTCCTAGAAATTCCACGTCTACGGTGAGCCTATTATAACCTCCAGTGGTTTTCACAAACCAATTTCCTTTTTTTTTATCTTTTAGTTTTTGGGGCAACAAACTTCATAAACCCTGGCGATCGTTAACGATTATTTTCTTTTTGTCTTTGTAAAATTATATTTTTTCTTTTTGACTATTTGTACATTATATCTGTGGAGTCTTTATTTCTTGTTCCGTATTTTTTCTATTTGTTGTGGAGTCTTTACGTCGGTTTTGTCTTATTGTCTTTTTATTCTTTGGATTATTCTTTAATAATTTCCGTTTTATTGTTTACTTTGTTTGTTCTCTATTTTTATTGACGATCTACTTCTCTTTCCAGTGTACCTCTCTGTACACAGGAATGCTTAGCAAACTGAAGAAAAGTATAAGCTTTCTCTTATTTGTTCGTCTCTTCCCAGTTGATGCTTCTTCCTTATGACTCTCTCTCTCTCTCTCTCTCTCTCTCTCTCTCTCTCTCTCTCTCTCTCTCTCTCTCTCTCTCCTTCTTCTTCCTCTTGTTCCTCTTGTATAATTTCACCGTATTCCTATAAAGCACCCTCTCTCTCTCTCTCTCTCTCTCTCTCTCTCTCTCTCTCTCTCTCTCTCTCTCTCTCTGCTTCTTCCCCTTGTTCCTCACGTATAATTTCACCGTATTCATATAAACCGCCTCTCTCTCTCTCTCTCTCTCTCTCTCTCTCTCTCTCTCTCTCTCTCTCTCTCTCTCTCTCTCTCTCTCTCTTCCTTCTTCCTTGTTCCCCACGTATAATTTCACCGTATTCATATAAATCGTCTCTCTCTCTCTCTCTCTCTCTCTCTCTCTCTCTCTCTCTCTTCTCTCTCTTCTTTCTCCCTTCTTTCTTGTCCTTCTTCTGCAATTTCACCATGTCCCCATAGAACCCCACCGTATATAAATCCCCTTCGATTCTTAAAACCCCGATAGAAGGTCATCGTATTATTTACGCTTCAGTCCAGTAATACCTCTCCCAGTTAACCTGTCTCTCCTCAGGCAATAAATTACCCTTCTTCTTTTATTTTTCTTCCAAATGTCCCTTTCTGTCCGTTCTTATGCCTCTTTCTGTTTTCCCTCTTGGGGGGTACCGTCAGTTCAACTCACACGGTGCACTGTTGGCATTACTAAAGTGTGTTTGCAATGACCACTTTTTAGCCTTTTACTTCATCTTCATGCGCAAATGGAAGTTTCATTAATAATAATAATAATAATAATAATAATAATAATAATAATAATAATAATAATAATAATAATAATAATAATAACTGTGGTGGGCTAGCCATTGCAGGGGAGTAGTGAAATTTCTGCATTAGGATTTTGAACATCGTGAGGTGGTATTTCTATTTATATCATCTTACAATAGTGGTTAAGAAAGACAAGATACGCAAATGAGACAGACAGGGGTCTTGTTAACCTAATTCTTATCCCTGCCCGTAGAGGTCACTAATTTGCAAACAAGAGAATATCTGTCCTCTGGACATAAGATCTCTCGTATCCGGTAACTTTATTATCTCTTTTTAGCGAATGAGGTCTCTCTCTCTCTCTCTCTCTCTCTCTCTCTCTCTCTCTCTCTCTCTCTCTCTCTCTCTCACACACACACACACACACACACACACACACACACAATATTCGCCCATGGTAATGAAAACAGACTTGATTCCCGAACGGCTGCCAATATTGTGGTCTTCAGTCTTTTCCGAGTCTTCTGCTCAAATGGATATGTTTTGTTATTTCCCACAGACTGTAATCTGTATTATTGCAGACACAGAGCTTCTATAAATATTTTATGGCTGCCATGACAACAGAGCGAGTATTGTGAGTAAAGTTTCTTTGTATTTTACTCTCATTCATTTTTCTTCATTGATAATAATAGATGGTCAGTGGAACTGACACATTTCCATTGTATTTCAGTTTTCTTCATATTTATAATTTCTCAATTCCGTGTCCTGTCGTTCATAAACTGCCAAAAGAGTTTATAACATATACACAATATTTGTACTTTGATATTTGTTTCAAAAATGCTTTGATGAATCTTTTGGCTCAGAAAGATCATTAGTGATATTTCTGAAATAATACTTTACTATTCTCATTGATAGATCACAGTTCCTCTTCAGAGCTATTATTCATCTTTTTAATGAGACAATTCTTATAATGATCTAGCTCTTACTGAGCTTCAGTGAAAATTTATCAAAAAGAAATTTTGCTAACTAGAATAGAAATAGATTAAAAAGGGAAATAAATGGGAATAAAAAAGAGAAAAATAAAACATTTTTAATGGGGAATTACGAAAGGTGATACGCTTTACTGATCTCCCTTTAAAAAGAAATCGAGCAGGGGAAATGAGGGCAAAGTCATTTCTTCAGTTAGGCTGTTTATTGGCTAGAGATTTTTATTTGTTAAACGGAAGTGAAAAATCGGCTTAGTTTTGATCAGATTGTCAAAAAAAAAAAAAAACTTAGATCAACACTTAGGTTTAAACTTCAGAAACTATTGAAAGTTAATGTGAATTTAGATAGCATAAATTTGCAGAATTTACCCCGGGGGAAAAATCAAGAGCCTATTAAAGGATGATGGACAAAATGATGATGATATATATATATATATATATATATATATATATATATATATATATATATATGTGTGTGTGTGTGTGTGTGTGTGTGTGTGTGTGTGTGTAATTGTATTAGCCACAATGCCTCTTAACTTCTCGAATTCTTCGCGCTTTTTGGATACACTTGTCACTACAAAGCCTTAAGACCCAAGTGCAAGAAATAGAAGTGGTTGAGATGTCCGGTACCAGACATCTCAACCACTTCTATTTCTTGCACTTGGATCGTAAGGCTTTGTAGTGACAAGCTTATCCAAAAAGCGAAGAATTGAGAAGCTAAGAGGGCATTGTGGCTATTATAATTTCATACGTATCTGATAAAAAGTGACCAGTATATTATATATATATATATATATATATATATATATATATATATATATATATATATATATATATATATATATATATATATATATATTCATTCCTATGAAAAGAGGTGTTTTCAACTTCGTGTAATATATAACTTTGAGGCCGAACACCTAAAACACCTGATTAAGCTCAGTAACATTACAGTAACAATATTACAATGTATTACAAATAAATACACGTCCATAAAATACGCAATAACGCCAGCAACCACCAAACCGAAGTAGCACATAGCTTTAGAAAGTCACCATTTTAGCTAATGTGAACAAAACGATTCAAATGACTATACTCGTAGTGAAAATCTTTCAGTCTACGAGGCATTCAAATGAGAAACATCGCTGATTCATTTGAATGAGAAGCATCACTCTCCATCTTCAGGTTTTTTCCGGAAGGCTGTGAGAGACTCAACAGGTAGACAATCGTCCAACTCGAGAGGTCTCCCAGCTTTTTAGTAATAATTGGTTATTTCCTCCCGGAATGTTATTGGCGTTAGATGTGAAAAATAAAAATCATGAATTCCATTTATACTATTACTTTTTCTTTAAGTTTTTCGTTCTAGTATGATCTTAATTATAGCATTAAATCTATTGTGTCTGAATATCATTGTTTCTCTCCATTCGAATTTAAAAGAATAAAAGATGTTTTGATAAAGATTTCATATCTATTCATGTCACGGCGGGGAGACAATCTCTCTCTCTCTCTCTCTCTCTCTCTCTCTCTCTCTCTCTCTCTCTCTCTCTCTTGCACTTCAAAGCGGGACCGAGTTTGACCTCCAACAAGAAGGACATGATCGAGTTACATCAACACGCGTCCCTTGACAATAAAACCTGGCAGGACACGGAAACCTAAATCTCCCATCAAGGAGAAACAATACTGAAACTGAGTCTGGAGAAACATCACTAAAGTCACTGTTTCAAAGACAAAATACTCGTCAGTAATATTAAGAATGTTTTTAACCAGGGAACTCTACAGTAGAATACAATGAAACAAATACATTACGGTTCATTGGCACTGACAAACACGAATTTGAATATATAATATAAAGTTTAAACACCGATAGGATATATCTAAACTGCAATGAAATATGTCATAAACACCTCTCAAACTTATGGGATACGTATCACTAACATGTTAAAAACAAGTAGACGACTGTAAATGGAGAACGAATCTTTGGCAAATACTGGATAATATTATGAAGCACTGCATACGACTACCAATAAGTCCTGCATTCACCCCGTTTGTGTGTTGTGTGCAATAAGCTGTCGACGTGTTTATGACACGTTTTACTGAGTGGGAGCACACTTGGTTATTTGCCCATTACAAGTTTGGAGTATGAATCAACATGAACAGGTTTCATGCGTGATAATTTTAACAGATTATCCGTTCGACTCTAAGTGTGCATATATTTCAGTGAAAATTTATATAATTAATCATTTGTTTTTACTCTAAGCAAGAATCAATGAAATAATTAGTTATGAAGTTTTAACGAAAAGTAATTCTAAATTGCGTATGTAATTGATAGGCTTTAAGTAAAAATCATATAATTAATCACTTGTTTTTACTCACATTGAAAATTAATAAAACAATTAATCATGAAGTTTGAAGGAAAAATAATTTGCAATTACATCTGTAACTGATGAGTGATACAAAAAAAATGAACACTTCTCGCAACGGTGTTTATAGAATTTCAAAGGCATCTGTTTACGAAGCGAACCCAAAACCAACCGTAACTCTAATTACTTTCTATACAATACAGGTTATCAAAAAGACAAATGAGATCGACAGAGAACATAAATAAAAGGGAAATTGATGCACTTCGCATCAATTCAGCACATCTGAGTTTGCGAGATAATTACTCATGGAAATAACTGCATTCGTATTTGGCTTCAGTAAAAACTCAGTAAGTTATGAAAGGGACAACACAAAGAAGAGAGTAAAAATGATATTGAAAATAAATTGGATTCATATTACAATTGGAAAGATAACAAGAAAGAATACCCAGTTCATTAAGGGGTCGTCGAAATCTATGGGAGAGAGAGAGAGAGAGAGAGAGAGAGAGACTATTCATAACAACTCAAACCCTACGGCAAAGAGCTGTAAAATTTAAAGGAAAAATGGACATAAATAAAAAGTAAATAAAAGATACATAAAAATAAATACATTTATAAAATGCAACGTTGCGGGACATGCAATCCGCACAAGTGAACGAAAAAATCAAATTATTCAGTAAGAAACAATACTCAAAATAAATCTGACAAAAAACAAAGAAAATAAAAAAGAATTCGAGGTACAGCTTTTAATTTTTTTTTTATTTTAGAAAGTGTGTGTTATTTTTAGCCACCGTGACCCAGAATATAAATAAAGGGTTATTCTGGGTTGCCAAGCCTTTATGGATTATTACGGACTCTTTGTATAAACGAAGCGCTGTGATTTCGCAACTTGTGTTGCAAGGAAGTCTGCCCCTCTTCCTCTTTTATCTACTTTCAAGCAATTCATTCTTATGCTTTACTTTCTCCACCTTTCTCCTTCGGTTTGATTCCATGAATTTTGCTTTCTCATGCCCGTAATTTTTCTGCCATAAGGTTCGACCTAGCTATCTGTTTGTGGGGAGAAACATTACACTCTTTTTATAATAAGTAAATTATCATAAAATAAGTCATGATATCGTAAATCATCATGAAAACAAGTAATAATTACGCATAATTTCCTAACATATTTTCAGAGACAAACTTGGCAAAGAAATTAATAGATTAAAGAAAAAGACCGAATAATGAAAATGTTACCTGTACAAAGACTTCATTCACGACCCAGAATTGAAAGCAAGAATATGCTTCCCACCGTAGTCAGAAACAGACACACTGACACCAAAAACTCCCAACACCGAAGATTTCCAACAGGTGTCCCGCCGATCGATGAGAACCTCCTCCAGGAACCAACTTAAGACTTTAGCGGAGGAGAAACTGGCTCCTCGTTAATAGCATCTCGTTCCTTCCCCCTTTCTTCCCCGCCGAAGTTCTTGGAGAGGCCGAGGCATTAGGCACTTCAAAGGGAACCGCGTCGTCGCGAGTCACAGTCTTTCGTCCGTCTTAGGAAGTCTTCTTTGTCGATGCAATGAAGCATAGCGAGGTCGAAGAAGTCAGAGGGTTGATGAGAATGGAGAGGAGGAGGAGGAGGAGGAAGAGGAGGAGGAGTGGGAAGAGTGGGCAATGGAATATACTTAGTGTACGTACTCTCTCCCTATCTCTCAAACAAGGAGGTACACACTCACATACACACACACGCACGCACACACACACACACACACATATATATATATATATATATATATATATATATATATATATATATATATATATATATATATATATATATATATATATATATATATATATATATTCCAAACATTTATTCTCTGCTGGTACTCCATACCCACTTTATTCAGTGAATGTCAGAAATCTTTGGAATGCCCAGTCTGGTTTGTCTTCTCTCTCTCTCTCTCTCTCTCTCTCTCTCTCTCTCTCTCTCTCTCTCTCTCTCTCTCTCTCTCTCTCTCTCTCTCTCTCCATTGCCAAGCTGTGGGATTTTCAACATACTGTTGCTTTCCCTAATTATGCTTCCCACCGCAAAACGGCGGTCTTTATGTCCCCTTGCAAGGATGAAATCCCACTTTTATTCCTCCCTTATTTTTATAAGAAAATAAAAAGAACATAGAAATCCAACTATATATATATATATATATATATATATATATATATATATATATATATATATATATATATATATATATATATATATTCAAAGCAAGTTCCCGTCGCCATATGAAAGAAGCATCACAAAGCGAAAGGGGTTTCTTCCGGAATCCAGGGGAAACCTCTTACGAGGAAAATGCTTCGCGGGACACGTACAGAATTCTAAGCGACGCCGACGGGGATCCTTCCCTTCGTGGACGCCGTGGAAAGAAGAAAATTCAATTCCCTAAGACCCCACTTTTCAATTCCGAAAGTCGCGCCTGGATATTCACAATGTGGGTTTTTTATTTTTTTTTAATAAATACGACCGTGAAAAGGGTGGCTTTGGTCAATTCTGTTGGTTCTTAGAATTTTTTGGGCTTTGAAAGAGAGAGAGAGAGGGAGAGAGACAGAGAGAGAGAGAGAGAGAGAGAGGATATTGGTTAGCACTAGCTAATTTGTATGGAAACTGGTACTGTGTCATTTGCAATCATACTTATCTAATACAGTGTTTTTTTTTTTTTTTTTTGAGAGAGAGAGAAAGAGAATGCCAACCCGCATGGAACCGGGTATTGTGTCATTTATAAACATATCAGTCTAATCTAATGTTAGTTTACTGTGAGAGAGAGAGAGAGAGAGAGAGAGAGAGAGAGAGGATGTTGTTTGGCATTAGCCAGGTATTGTGTTATTTGGAATCATATTACTCTAAACCAATTCAATTTTAGAATTTATAGAGAGAGAGAGAGAGAGAGAGAGAGAGAGAGAGAGAGAGAGAGAGAGAGAGAGACAGACAGACAGACAGACAGACAGACAGACAGACAGAAAGTCTGTCATGAACTTTTTCCTCGGTTAAATATGTTTAAACCTATCTTTCTTACAAAGAGGAATAGGGTTTTGATATGGGGCTTACAGTAAGCAGCCGATTACAGATTACAAAATGTCTCTATCTATTCATTTGCATTATCATCTATAAAGGATTGACTACAGTACTGATTTATCACATGCATACATATATATACATATATATATATATATATATATATATATATATATATATATATATATATATATATATATATATATATATATATATATATATATATACTGTATATATATGCATATATATACATTTGAAGCTTTATATTTTGCGTTATGTATTATTTTGAAACTTTTTTTTTAAGGAAGAGAAGTCCACTTCCTGTCTAGAGTCGTCATCTGTCCCTTTTCAAATCTGGAGATTAAAGGTATAATAATATAAAGAAGAGATATGTTAGAACGACGAAAAAAATATATTGACGTAATTAATTAGGAAGACAAAATTTAGTAATAAGAAGAAAAGTATGTGAAAATAATGAAAAACAGATCCCTGCGAATAAAATTACTTAAACGTAAAGAGAAAAAGATAGAAAAAAAAGATAAATACTTTCTCCATAGCAATATAATAACAGCACGAAGAACCGTGACGGTTTCTCCACAGTAATTTTGCGAAACCTCTGAAGGGGAAAATATTCGCAGGACAGACGCAGAATTCTAAGCAACGCCGACGTAACCACCTCCCCGCTCCCCATACCCCCTTCACGTCTCGGGCAACAGTGGAAAGAGAGGAAATTCAATTTCGTAAAACCTTAGGAATTCTGTTGTCTGGGTAAAATATTAAAAAAAAAGTAGATATTTTGGACCAGTACAACCGAAAAATGTGGTTTCTTTGCGGCTTAAAGAGGCGCATGGAAACATGTTATCTTGACGTACTTTTACAGAGAGAGAGAGAGAGAGAGAGAGAGAGAGAGAGAGAGAGAGAGAGAGAGAGAGAGAGAGAGAGGAGTTGCTACCTTTTATTGATATCGTATTACATTAATCCCACGTTATCTAATCACAAGTTCATCCTTTCTATCTTAACTTCGAAAAGAGGTGATTATCGTTGCTATAAAATAAAAGAATTCGCTTATCCTAAGTGGTATTTGTTTTCAGTACTTAATAATTATTTTTTTATGCTTTTTTATTATGTAATACTGATGGCTACATTGAAGGAATTTTACAGCTATGCCCGTCATGGTAAGTTGCTTTGCATTCCTTGTTAACAGGTAAAAAGAAATAAAAAAGTAAAAATGCGCCTAAGTTTCTTCGGCGCAATCGCTTTTTCTGTACATCGTATAATCAAGGC
The DNA here is from genome assembly GCF_040412425.1 of Macrobrachium rosenbergii. NCBI lineage: Eukaryota > Metazoa > Arthropoda > Malacostraca > Decapoda > Palaemonidae > Macrobrachium > Macrobrachium rosenbergii. Next base: position 6,502,613 of record NC_089769.1, on the reverse strand, counting down.
CACCATAAATAGATCTACCTTTCGGTGGTCTCAGCATAATGCTGTATGAGCAGCGGCCCGTGAAACTTTAACCATGACCCGGTGGTGGCCTGACCTATATCGTTGCCAGACGCACGATTGTGGCTAATTGTAACCTTAGATAAAATAAAAACTACCGAGGTTAGAAGCCTGCAATTTGGTATGTTTGATGATTGGAGGGTGGATGATCGACATACCAATTTACAGCCCTCTAGCATCAGTAGTTTTCTAAGGTCTGAGGGCTGACGGAAAAAGTGCGGACAGAAAAAAGTGCGGACGGATAGACAAAGCCGGCAAAATAGTTTTCTTTTCAGGAAACTAAAACGGATATATGGGTACATTGCGCTTCTTGTACTAAGGTTATTCTATGATAGGTCGTATTTGTTGATAAAAGAATTAGGGTTAATGACTCTTACAGCGCATATAGGAGTAGCTATGATAGTATGTGGCCACACCCCAAACGACTATGCTTGCCTTCTCAAGTCGCCTAAGATGAACCTTTCACCAAATTCCAGTTATCGAATTTGCCGAATTCAGCTCAGCTTCTGTAGGTGCGACTGAACTGTTTACTTTGCAAATAAAATTAAAAATAGTGTTCTTGAGAAAAGTATATAAAGATCTTTAAAAGGACAGAAAGCCAAAATAGGAAAAATCTCATTTCATTAATAACGATTATTTACTGTTTATCTTTATATCTGAAACCGAAAATAAGGTAAAACATTTTACGAAGTACCTACTAGCTTTCTGTGATTAGAAACAGAATACCTTAACAGGTAATTTCTATGGAAATATACTTTATAGCAAATAGTCAAACAGGATATTCACCGACCATGATTTTTATGAAGAAGGAAATTACTAAAACGTGGTTTAAATTATTAAAGGATTATTATCCAGAGAGGCTACCGACATCAGCAAGTGAGGAAAATATCTTCGTGATGTGAATGTTGTGGCAATATTGACGTCGTTTGTAAATATTAAGGGATTTTAAAAAGAAATTTGGCTGTCTTAAATGAGGAATTTTCAAGTGATATAAAGACAATGGTTGGAGTCGCAAGTCTATCGTATGTGAAGTTCAGTTTTGGCTTTTTCATTTTATATATATATATATATATATATATATATATATATATATATATATATATATATATATATATATATATATATATATACAGTATCTCCGAGTGTAGATTCTAAACAGCGATTAATTTTACCCATCCGTTCTCTTTCTCAATATCCAAATAAAGCATCATCTGAAAACATTACATGAAAGAAATAGGCAATAAGACCCACTACTAAAGTGCCATCGACATTAACGCATGACATCACCTGGCACGAGGACACATCTGCCGCGGGTTAATGAAAGCATGTCGCTGAAAAGAAAGGAAAGGAAAAACCATATTCGAACGCACGAAACAATTCCGGTTTTACAGCTGGTTTCCGGCTCACAGTGAGAAAAAGTGGAGGAAAAAGACAATTCACTATTAACCACGGGACACGCACCGCACCTCTCTCTCTCTCTCTCTCTCTCTCTCTCTCTCTCTCTCTCTCTCTCTCTCTCTCTCCACTGAAAAATCAGTCGTTGCAAAATAGCCGGGATATTTTCTGAAGAATAATTTTTGTTTTGTTGTTCCATGCATTTGTTGCACTGTTGAAAAAGTACCGCTAGAATTTATTTCCCAGCCGTTGACGCAACTGTGCATGATCAGCAAACAATGCAGACATTTTTTTCATCGATAGACTTTTGACAGCTGTCAATAAAAACCAAGTCTCTTTCTCTGTATATATACATGGCTTTATGTGTGTGTATATATATACATATAGTGTGTGTGCAAGTATGTATGTATGTATGTATGCATATTTGTATGTGTTTTTTTGTAATAACTACAATAAACTCACCTCTCTCTCTCTCTCTCTCTATATATATATATATATATATATATATATATATATATATATATATATATATATATATATATATATATATATATATATATATATAAATATGTGTGTGTGTGTGTCTTCAGCATACCGACACGGACCTTTGGCTGAACAACTTCACAAGTAGAGGTTGTAATCAGCTTTCTTCCAGGGCCAATTCATCATTCCGTCTGACTCTCCAAACAAGCATTTCGCGGAAAACGAATCCGTTTCTTCCGCAAACAAAGGAAACTGAGACTCTGACTCACTTTCCCTCGTAGAGTATCCTCAACACAGCCTCGAGAGCGTGAGGTCAAAAGCATTCTAATCACCCCCTGGATTCCGAGAACGGCCTCTGACTAACAGAGGATTAAAAAAAAACACATAATTACATTCCAGAGTCTCTCTCTCTCTCTCTCTCTCTCTCTCTCTCTCTCTCTCTCTCTCTCTCTCTCTGCCTCAGTGACTATGGTACTCACTGTTGGTTCAATATCGTTCAATACAGCGTTCCTCATGTCCAGACTTTTACTGCTTTACTAATATGATCCTCGCACGATAAAAAGAACGATAATGAACTAACATAATCAGTTTACTGATGCCATACCTCGAAAATAAATTATCTATATCTAGTAGACAATTACAGGAATGAGAGGCGAGGGACTGAAAAAAAGAAGTAAAATGAAATACTGTTCATTAAACAAGAAAAGACGGATAATATTAATCTACTTTATTGCTGTGGACTGTAGAAACATATCTTTACAAATAAGGACAGTATTACATACATATAATATGTATCGTATAGTTTAGTGGATGCATCCCTTAGCGAAACTCAGGATTTATTAATAAAAAATACTTTTATAGTCTTCAGAAGTAGGCTATAACAACTGCATGCCTAAAATTTTGATCTTTCAGAAATTGTTTGCATACTTTAATAACTTCTATCAAATATCTCTGTAATTTCCTGCTCCTTGTTAATTTGTTAATCTATTGATTGATTTATTTATTTCTTATTTATTTATTTACACTTGGGAGTTGAATTAAAAACAATTTAGTCCTGACAAGTCATTCCTAGAGTACGCAGAAGTTCACGGTTATCTGTATATAAGTTTTGCAAAAGTATGCCCCCGCACCTCTTATACATGCGACACCCACCCACCAAACCACTCACTTCCACCCCGCCCCCCCCACAACCCAGTCCCTTCCGAGTCTGGGCTATATAGCACTGCCTAAAACACTCAATGGTTATATGTATATATATATGTGTGTGTGTATGTATGTATGTATGTATGTATATATATATATATATATATATATATATATATATATATATATATATATATATATATATACATATATATATATATATATTCTTGATGTAAACTTAACCTTTTTCGGAGCTCAGGACAAGATTTAGACCATGGAATGATTTCTTGAGAGAATATAAAGGGATATGTATCTTGAAAAAATTCCTAGGAGAAAGAACACACAGAGAGAGAGAGAGAGAGAGAGAGAGAGAGAGAGAGAGAGAGAGAGAGAGAGAGAGAGAGAGAGAGAGAGATTGATTGATTGATTTGTAGCTATTAATGCTGGCGTCACAACACCTAGGTTATTGACGAATGAGATAAGAGCGAGAAAGAGAGAGAGAGAGAGAGAGAGAGAGAGAGAGAGAGAGAGAGAGCTTTGGGGGGAACGAAAGAGAATGAGATAGAGAGAGATTATCATCATCACTTACAGGAAAAGAACACTGATCTATTTAATCAGAGAGAGAGAGAGAGAGAGATACTACACGTACATCAACAAGCACTATCAAATCGAATTCTTCAATAAAAGGTGTTCGTAACACAAGCATACCGTTAGCATCTCTCCTACGACCGGCTCATAAGATATAGAGTGAGAAAAATGACTTTCAGCCCCGTTAGGTAAATATTGCGCCATGAACAACGAAGATTTTTAGGCTTCCACCACCCGACGTCTTTCCCACTAAGAGGAAAAGGCCGTTAGCTGGAAAATTATGATAAACGCCACTGGACTCGAGCCAATTAAGCAGAAATTCATGGACGAAATTCACCAGTCTAGAAGAGCATGACCTTTAACAGACCCAGGGAGGAGGGTTTGGAAATGGGGAATGGAGCTCCCCTCCCTCCCCCCCCTGATCGAGAATGAATCATCGAAATTCAAACGCCACAGGGTGGAGTGCACAGTCAGGCCTTTCCATACTCGACCAGGAGCCAGTTAATTAAGTGCTATGCTTCATTGACTACGATAATTGAGGAGTTGTTGTCAGTTCGACGGTGGATCCCGTGTTTGTGTTCAGCGGTGATCATGTCATCGGTAACGTATGGCAATGGAATTCTCTACTCGTTCATTAACCAGTCGTTATTAAGATTAAATCAATCAACCGAATGAAAGTACGCGATGTCTCTGGTCCCGTCCGGGTCATTAGAATGGTTGGGTGGTCAAAAAGTGAACGGTGATGGTGCTGGTAATTATAAGATGTAATTATCTGCGTTAGGTAAAAAAAAATATTTGTATGACGATGCGGTAGGTTCTGTTAATATTATTATTATTATTGTTATTATTATTGCTATTTCAACGGCATTTAGCATGTATAAATCTTTTCTATTCCTCTTATTATATCCTTTTCATCTGCAGGTATATGGTGTAATAAATTTCTAAAGGACGTTGAAAGATTTCTTACCTTTGTTGTTTAATCAAAACTTCGATATTCCATTATATTAAATGAAAACATCTCCCAGAGACTGATGTCACGTTTTGTCACTGTGCCTCATTATTTCATGTGTCTTTAATATTTCCTGGATGCCGCCATTTCCTCTCGAGAGAGTCATTTATTACATAACAATTTATTGGTCTTCTTCTTCAAAAATCATCAGCAACTTTTACCTAGATTCCCCTTTCCATTCTCGCAAGTTTCATCTCTGTTTGTGCCACGGCTCGGCAGCCATGAAAAAGTTCAAATTAGTGTCTCTCATAACTTTTTTTTCGCGTCACAGTTACTGCAAAATGTCCCATTCCTCTCTTGCATCCTCCGTTTTTCAACATAGCTGTCCCATGTAAAAATGTTGCCTTCTTCTTATTTTACCTATTTTCATTTTTCCTATAATTACTGCTACGTTCCATCCTCCTCGCTAAATAAGACACCCACTCTTCATCGAAGTTCTGTCTATTTCAACGAACTAATTGTCACATTAAATCTCATTAGCTTTCAATTTCATTCCAGTCAATAAACTCATCTGTGTTTGATCCACCAATATTTCCTCTTTTTTCTCGTAACCCTGAATTTAAACCTATGACTTGTGTAAAATAACTTGCTGTCTTATGTCTTCGCCACGTACTATTGTCCTGATATCTCCTAATATCCTCCAAGAAGTTCTCATTCTCTCACAACGTCTGATTTCTATTTCCCTGGTTCGTGTCTGCTTGTCCCTGAAAATTTGAAATTGATTAACCTTATCTTGACCGCTTGTCATGTTGGCCTATAACTGGATTTTTTTGTACCCTAACAACAAATAGGTACTTCAGGTCAGTTATAATAGTATTTTTCTGTCTCTTAGCAGTGCAATATGTTTTTTCGAGTGCGCCATCTGATCTGAATCCGAAATCTCATAACAGATTAATCTGTGACTACGAATTTTTGAAAACCTTTCGAATAACCACGCAACAGGATGACGAAATGGAATTAGTAAAACAAACAATTCTGCAAAAGAGTAATATGAAGTGGTCCTGATTGTATTCATCCATCATTCCAGAAAACTTAATAACAGCGACTCACAGCTCCTGAATAACCTTCCACAATGATCAACAGACTGAAAACAAAGAAGTATACTAATCAACCTTCGGATATCAACGCCCCAAGGCTGCAGTTATATTTGTTTGACAAATCTTTCTCAGGAGATTCATAACGATGATTCTTTCTACGTCTTTTCGTCGTGTTTATCATAGCAAGTGAAGTTTCTGCTTCGTTATTGGACTAATGTTATTATATCTGTTTCGTAATCAACATCCGCTGAACTGCGTGGGTACTGGCTAATGTACAATGCCAGGTAATGATTGTTCTTTCGAGAAATACTCTACTTTGTTTTAGGTTATTTTCCTTGCTTGTTTCTTTATTATTATTATTATTATTATTATTATTATTATTATTATTATTATTATTATTATTATTATTCTTTTGAAAACAATGTCAGCCTCAGTTGTCTTAATTTTATAGTTTCTTTTCAATTTTTATTACTATCTTTTCTTCAATGCTAAAATCTGCTGAAAGATGGCCGATGTTCATAATATTGATAAAAGAAAAGGCAGCAGTTGTGGATTCAGTCATGTGTTTATTCGCATACACTCAGGAGAAAGTTAAACATGGCGTGGTGACACCGTAGAGTTTCCGGAAGAGGGGGCGTTGACATACGGTAACAAAAATCTCGATGTAGCATTAAAGTCATAGGGAACAAATCTACGGAAATGTGACAGAATCCAGAACTGCTCCCTTTCCCTTATCCATATTACGAACATGCCAACTTTTAGCAGACAATAGCAGTGAAAAAAAGAGTAATAAGAATTGAAAAGACTGAATAAAGTCAGTTCAACTGAGGCTGCCATTATTTTGACGAGTACCTGATTAAAAGACGGTCTACTCCCTTCATATTATTATTATTATTATTATTATTATTATTATTATTATTATTATTATTATTATTATTATTAGAAAAATTCCTAAACGTACTGAATAAAAATATTTTACAAGGCGAAAAATGAGACAAAATTCTCCTTGCTTCCCAAAAGCATCTCTGACACAAGTGCATCATCGAGGCACATATGCAACAGGATTCCATGATCGTCAGTGTGGTAAGCGAACAAACCACCTCGATCTCCACGTGAAAGGATCGCCATAAGATCGCCCTGCCGAGCCTCATCATCCGCTTCATGGGCGATTTCAACAGGTAAAGTAGGAGACACTCTCGTTGTTCCAAAGGACAAGGGGTTACAATAGCCGCATCGCTATCGGTGAGAGGAAGATCAGGAGACGAACGATACTGCAAAATTCGAGCAATATTCGTCATGTGAAGCGAGTTTTAATTCATAGATTATCATATGGTCATAACTGCTTAAATGTCTTCGTTAGTTTTAAGCAAAACTGGTTCTTCGTTTTAAGTGTCCCATATAGTTAAAGTAATATTATCAGTATTATCTGACCAGACCAAGAGCTAGCTCACTAAATAATTCTCATGTCTTCACTGCACCACTAGAACTGTTACCTGCTCTTCGTGAACCACTTTATTTCGAAATGTATTATCCTATTCAGGCCGCGTTACCCATCTCACGAGAGCTGTATGAAATATGTTCTTTTCGAAAAATCTCGGGAATGTAGGCAGAACATGCAAAGACAGAAGAATGTAGAAAGAGGTCAGAGTTCAGGTCAAAAACTGTGCAACAATACCTCTTCATGTTTTTCTTTAGACTCTGAAGTTTATTAAGATTTAGAATATGCTCAAGAACTATCCGTTCATTGGAAAACTTTTGCGTGAAAACCGAGAAAAATCATACAATAATAATTTTTCAGTTTGGTTTTTCATTCAGATGCCATATCACTTCATTTTTATACAGGTTTAGGCAATCGAAGTCAACAAGAGAGGTTATGGTATGTTGCCAAACCATTGCAAAAAATCAGAATTGCTACAACGATTGAAATCTATTTTACTTTACATTTCTCTAAAAGCCAGGAGTAAAACGCAAAAGGATTTCCCTTCGGGTTTATAAAGGTTTCCAACAGAAGCGCATAAAATTGGAGGGTTTTCAACATGTTTATAATCTTCATGAATGGAGTACAGATTTGACTGTAAATAATGGTTCCCATGGAAACACACTGTGGGACAGCCAATATGAATTCGAGTTAAGCTTGCTTTCAGCTACCAGTCGAATATCGGTATCTATTTCCCTCCTAAATTATCGGTCTATCAAGAGTTCCTCTTACTTATGCGTTGCTATTTGGGAAAAAATGGAATTCGGGATTATGTTTTTAAACAGAACAGGTTTTCATTTCAGTGTTTTGTGTAAACACATGGTTGCCATGGTAACGCATTTGAAACAACCAATCAAAATTCGAGTTGCACTCGTTTTAGCGGCCAGTCGAAACGCTGTGTTTGTGTTCCTTAAACTGACGTTACTTCGTGAGTTACTCTGCCCTATGCGTTGCTGTTTTACTCATTTTTTATAAGGTTTTTATGTCATTTCTAATTTCTAACTTTTTACGACAGAACCTGGATCCATTTAAATGGTCAGTGAAGAACATTTTCAAGCCCCAGAAACCAGATGTCCCTTCGAGTGAAGCCTCCCTTGTTCGTCGGTGGTTTCCTCTCCAAACGGAACTAATTTTGGTGCTCTCTCGTGCATGAATTTGACGGCCTAAAATTATAATTTGATTCGCAGCCTGTTACCTACTCGCTGGAGTGTCGAGGCCTAATTTCATAGGCCTCGTGGAAATGACCTGCCTGTTTTCCATACATTGCTTTCCTGTCGTTTATCAAGTTATTCAGTATAAATTAATCCTTCAATTTACTGGTCATTTTCTAATTTAGCTTTGAAATAACCTTAGTTTTTTATAATAAATACGTTAATGATAAATAAAACTATTCTTGAGAATATCTGTATGAAAAGGAATATTTTTTAAATGACCTCAATCTCTTCAGGCGCCTTTATGTTATCTAGACACGTGTCGCTATTAAGAGCCCTTAATTATAATGAGAGCATCTTTATTGTCACCTTTCAACCAAGCTGAATGCTTTCATATAGCTCTAACATGTTAGACTTTTACTTATTTAATTATTTATATAATTATTTATCATTAATATGTATTTTTTATTTTTTTTGGTATATCACAGTCTTCCTATTCGACTGGGTGGTTTTTATAGTGTGGGGTTCCGGGTTGCATCCTACCTCCTTAGGAGTCTATCACTTTTCTCATTATGTGCGCTGTTTCTAGTAGCACTCTTCTGCATGAGTCCTGGAGCTGCTTCGGCATCTAGTTTTTCCAGATTCCTTTTCAGGGATCTTGGGATCGTGCCTGGTGTTCCTTTGATCATGGGTACAATTCCCACTGGCAAATCCCATATCCTTCTTATTTCGATTTTCAGGTCTTGATACTTATCAATTTTTTCTCTTTCTTTCTCATCTACTCTGGTGTCCCATAGTATTGCCACATCAATGAGTGATACTTTCCTCTTGATTTTGTCAATCAACGTCACGTCTGGTCTATTGGCACGTATCACCAGAGGATCTTTGCCTGATCGTTTTCTGTCACTCCCTCAGGTTGGTGCTCGTACCACTATATTACTGCAAGCTAGCTGGTCTTTCTTGCACAGGCTCCAGCGGAGGGCTTTTGCTACTGAATCATGCATCTTTTTGTACTGGTTCTGTGCAAGCGCCGTACATTATTATTATACTTGAACCGATGACCTATGATTGGCCAGGCCAACGTTACGTCTACTCAGCTATAGAAGGACTAAAGGGAGTGGAACTATTCTCATCATTGTTGAAAGTCTGCGAGACTCACAGGAAAAAAACATCGGAAGTGACATTCAGATTTTACGTCCTGTGAAATCGGTAATTATTAACATTAATTTTGCATTTATTTTATCAGTGGAGAAATAATGGAGATTATCAGTAGACAAAAGCTTGCCTAAGAATCCCCACAGTATGATTGCGCTTAAAAGTATCACTCTATAGTTAAAGCGAATACTTTAACCTGTATGTAAAAAACAGAACTCAAAAGGTATTGATGCACTAACTAAAAATTTTATAAATTGAGATCTGGAAAAGATGTAGGAAATCATAATAAAACGTAGGTCACGATGAAGATATGGAAATTGGGAATAGAGGTTACTTATTCTAAAAAGAATAAACTGTATCTAGAATACAATATTATTACTGGAGAAGGAAACACACTGAAAGCTACAATTCCTTAGAGATATGAGGCTAGTCTGAAGTACTGGTCGAATGAAGTGAGACCGGAACATGTCATCGCGAATAAAGATAAAAAGTCTTGTAAAAGTAAGGGATATGAGTGATAAATAATCTCGACAAATCTTAAATATCAGATGCATGAAGATTCGAAAAATCATACATTGAAAGTTTCAAAAGGCAGGTTAAAAACACGCCCTTGTCTTAAAAGTAATTTTCTTACAATGCTAAATCAGTATGGGCCTTACGAATATTGCACCTTCCATCAATCCCTTTTCTTTCTTGTTTATATTATCCTTTATGTATGTAATTTCATCTCGGAAAGCCCCCAAAGTTCTCATTTTCGCCTGAAAACAATTCCATACTTCTTACAGATAAATAGGAAGGGCTATATTGTCCCCTCCAAATCTGAGAAGTATCCCAATAAAGGACACTCACCCTTAAGAACATAAAAACTAAAAATCCCAAAGGAGAAAGCTTTATATGCCTTTCAGTAAATCCAGTTTATTTCCGCAGATCCCCTGAGGCCATTTTCTAGAACCTATGCATTACAGAGTCGGAAAACCCTAGTCGAAATGGTTTCCAATATTTGCTCTACTTTTTTTTAAGAGCCACTCTTGGAAGAGAAAAACTCAATTCAGTTCTTCTCCACTAGCTGTACCGGGGAAGGTTAATCACTTTTACATTTGATTTATTTATTGTTTCTGTTTATTTGGTAAGTGTTACTGTATGGGGCTGCCTGAAATCTCCTAAGCTTATTTCTAATTCAAAGTCATTGTTTTCTATTTGCTAGATCATTTTTGATCTTGGCAATAGCTGGGTTAATCCAGGTCACCACGAACCTTTCCTCACTATCAGCAAACTTTATCAAGCGTCTGTTTGACCATAATATTTATTTGTTTGTATTTTCTCCTCGACTGTGGCTTGAGAGTTTGTTTCACGAACAAACAGCCTGAGCAGTGGCCAGGCTCGATTTCCCCATTTGTTGTCCAATACATCAGTTCTGCTCCAAGCCCACCATCACCAACTGGCTATCCAAGCGATGTTTCCGTATTAGCTCGTAAATCTCTGTCCATTCGTTTTCGAATAAATCCAAATTCGATTTAGTTTTTAGCCATCAATTTTTCCCTCCCGATGCTCCTTCATCTTTTCAATTGATTTCCTCTTATTCACTGGCAATAAAACCGTCGATTTTATTTTCTCTCGACGCGAATCCTCGAAAAAGACAAAAAAAAATATCATATTTATTATGAATTTTTTTTTTACCTCGCCGATAAGGTTGCCCGTGATCCCAACCGCCATCAAATTAATTTTGGGGAAAAAGTCTCGCCAAAAAAAAAAAAGTTTGGATGAAAATCACAAAATGGGTTTTTGACTGCTGTGGATTTAATCATAGTTTCCTCTGTGAATTTATTGGATTTTGACAAAAGAGGGGGAGAGCAACCTTGACATAGATAATGGCTGATGGGTCTATGTCTCAATGCGTCGGTTGACCTTGAAGTAACTATTCCTTCTTATCTGCTTCTAAAGTTTGCAAATTAAGCCTTACCTCTCTTTCCATTGAAAACCAGAGACTCTTTTCAGTGAAACCCAGACACTCTTTCCACTGAACCTCAGATACTTTTTCTACTGAAACCCAGAGATTTTTCCCACTGAAACCCAAAGGCTCTTTCCAATGAAACCCAGAGATTTTCCAGAAAAACCCAGACACTCTTTCTAGGGAAACCCAGGGACTCTTTCCACTGAAACCTAGAGACTCTTTACATGGAAACTCAGACTTTTACAATAAAACTCAGAGACCCTTTCCAGTGAAACCCAGTGACTCGTTCCACTGTAACCCAGAGACTGTTTCTAGTGAAACCCTGAGAGTCTTTCCACTGCAACCCAGACTCTTTCCACTGAAACCCAGACACTCTTTCCAGAGAAACCCAGACACTCTTTCCACTGAAACCCAGATACTCTTTACACTGAAACTCAGACTTTTACAATGAAACCCAGAGACCCTTTCCAGTGAAATACAAACTCCTTCCACTGCAACCCAGAGACTATTTCCAGGGAAACCCTGAGACTCATTCTAGTGAAACCCAGAAACTCTTTCCACTGAAACCCAGGGACCCTTTCCACTGAAACCCAGAAACTCTTTCCACTGAAACCCAGGGACCCTTTCCACTGAAACCCAGAGACTCTTTCCTTTGGAACCCAATGACTCATTCTAGTGAAAGAGAAAAATCGGACGAATGGCGAGATACGAACATCAAAATTCTGTCATTTTTAACCATATAAATAGCACCAACCTCAGTCTAAACTCGGATGCATCACAGACTGTTTACAGAAGCACGTGTCGTTTCAATGGTCAGGTACTCGAGGAGGCTTTAATTAAGCAGACAAACAACATGAATCAGTCACAATGGTCATGGAAACCAAATAAGACCAGCCATACGTTTTTAGATTTTAGACCATATTTTAAAGATGACGGCCCCTTAATAAATAGATAAATGGTTTTCCTGTGTAATAAATAAAAATGTTGTCTTAATGGAGCATTTATACATATATATGTATGTATGTATGTATATATATACATATATTATACACGTATATATTTATTCATATATATACATACAGGTGTATATATATACGTATATATATGTATATATAATTCTTTAAATACTTATGTAAATGTACACACAAGCGCAAATCTGTACGTATATACATTTTGATATACGTTGTCAACTATGAGCTATCAAACATGTACAAGGAAGCAAAGCTAAGAAAACTAAACAAAATTCTAAAAATTATAAAAAAGGTCACCAACTCGCCACCTACGTCTCCACACACACACACACACACACACACACACACCCTGAAAGGAGGGACGCCGAAGCGACATGGATTTTCCGAGAGACGTCATTTCACACGAGTTTTGTGACCTTTGAAGCGACGGAGCTCATGCTGAGAAATCAATCAATCGATGATAAAAACCTGAGATTATCTTACTGCATTAAGCCCCCGAATGTCACTCCAGTCCGTAGAGGACCCATGAAGGAATGGGTTTCTCTGTCGGGGCGGAAATGGGTGGGATTATTTCTCTTGCCTGGAGAGGGAAAAATACATCGAAGGGGAACTTCGCCATATTTTTTCACGATTTTATCTTCAGGAAACTTTCGTGAGTATTCCAGAGACTTTCTTCTCTGTGAAATTTGGGGAAAACTCTCGGGTAATAGAAATGTATCAAAATTGTATGTCTTCCTACCTTGTGTAAATATTTCAGAGCCTTTCTCTCTAAGAACTTTGGGGGGAAATTTTCATGAAGTAGAAATTCACTAAAACCCTCTGTTTTCCTGCCTTATACTCCTATAGTGAAAGCTCACAAACAGCTTGTTGAACCCCCTAACACAATGTGCTATTAACCAATACGCATTTACCCATTTCTTACTTTCACCTGAAGGAGAAAAGATTTAGAAAAGAGATAAAGCTTTGGTCATTTACAAAGAGAAAGGAGTGTTTTCAGTTCCATCAAACGAAACAATAGACAAAACACCTAAATTTAAGAACAATATTCAGTACAGACTAAATACGGATATGTTTTATTAAGACATATCACGTCTTTCTATTGTGTGTGTTTTTTTACACAGATTTAACAATAGGAACCATCTGATCTTCCTGAAAACAGGCCTGAAGCAACCTGAACTCTAAATTACTCACTTCTTTTCAATAAATTGAGGAATAACGCTACCTGTTCCTAAAAAGATGTTTCAAAGTAAAACAACAACGCAAATTATTCTCATTTATTTTTAAATTGCCAAGAAAACGTGTAAAAAGCACTGTAAAATACACTGTAAAAGGCAACAAAACAGAGGGTTTCTGCAGGCTTGCAATAACTAATGTATGACGCTCACCAGTATTCGAATTATTTTTGTTTTCCTGTCCGAGACTCTTTCCAATATGACAATATTCTGAAACAGATTCTCTTTCTCTCGTCAGTTCAGCTTTACGTTACCAGGTAGAAAGGTATCTTGCAAATAAAGTGGTACATATTCCTGTGTACTGCATGTGTTCTAATATTGTTTGTGGTTTTTCTTAAATAAATCTTGAGTCCAATTCACCTTGATACAAGATACATTCCTGTGGAGGTTTGTTGATAAATTTCTCTTAATTATTATTAATATTTTGGTGGGGGGCGGAGGTTGACTACTCCACACTCCTAAGTGGATCTTGTGGAGTTTTCTTGATTAATTTCTAATACTAATGATCTAAAATTTGTTTTTTGGTTACCGCTCCAGACTCCTTGGATAAGAGTGCTCCCACTGCATCATAAAAACAAAACCTGGCAACTCTTCGATGAAGGGGAAAAGCTGAATAAGCAGAACATGAAGACATATCTTTATTTCACATAAATTTTTAAATCTCCAAAATATATATTGAAGCTTTATGACAATAAGAACACGTAAATAGACAAGGTATGTGAATATAAATCGCTGTTCAAAGTTTGAGGGTTAGAGACTAATGGCACACGATTCCATGACGTAGGCAGCAAACGTAGTCAGTGTCGCCATCGACAGTTAAACGTAAGAGTTCTCTTTGTTAGTGGTGGAGAAACAGGGAGGATTTCGTGTGCTTATTATTTCTGTGACCGAGACGCAGAGAGTTATTTATAATATAGTAACATAATTAAAACACACACACACACACATATATATATATATATATATATATATATATATATATATATATATATATATATATATATATATATATATATATATATATATATTTGGGATCTACATTCTCTGCCATATTCCTTACACTTTCAGATTCTCTCTCACATTTTCTACATTTTCCTTAGAATCTTTTATTTAAAAACTGGTTAGTTTTTTGAAATAAGATATGCAACACTGCATAACCAATACTATTGGATGGAGAGATGATATAAATAGTTTTCTGTAAACGTAGGTGTCTTCCCTTATCATTATATATATAATCTGAGGGTATGTTCAGCAACGTTGAAATGGAAAGATTATTATTATTATTATTATTATTATTATTATTATTATTATTATTATAGATACTAAATAACAATAGACAGAATCCAATGCAAGTAATTAAAACCAACCTACAATAAGCACTCGTGTTGTATCATTCCATGGTGGAATGCTTTTGTTTTCCATATTTGTCGACGCCCTCAACTATAATTTTCAATGGGGTTGCAGACTATGTCCCCACCCCCACCCCACCCCGCTCTCTCTCTCTCTCTCTCTCTCTCTCTCTCTCTCTCTCTCTCTCTCTCTCTCTCTCTGTAATGACATAGTTGCCAGGTGTCACCATGTAAAGTTATATAGCATTTAAATTTCATCAAATATTCATTTTGGGAGTATCTGTTCATGCAGGTTTGGGAATCATTGGAGGCGTAATGATTTATACTCTTGGCCTCCATACGGTATATTCTCTGCATTTCTCAAGATAGTAACCAACTAGTCTTTTTTTTTTCGTCTCTTATGCAGACACTACCTTCCACCATTGTAGCCATTTTCGGGATTCTAATTCTTGCAAAAATGTTGGTTTTGCATAAATAATGATTGTTAATTTTTCCTAATAAATATTTAAAAATTAATATAATCTGATATAAAGGCATTAGAAAACAAAATGAGATTGACTAAAAAATATTTTATAATCAATTTAAATAGGTTTTTTGGTTAGTACTCCAGGCTCCTTGGACGAGAATACGCCCCTTACACCATAAAACACAAAAACTGGTAACCCTTCGATGAAAGAGAAGAGTGAATAAGTAACACCTAAAGGCATTTCTTTATTCCAAATACATACATAAGTCTTTTGAATTTATATTAGGACTTCATGATAACATGCATACACAAAAAGAAGGAGCAATGCGCACACGAATCCCTGTTAAAAGATTGATGGTTAGTGCCATATGACAGTATTTCGTGACGTAGTCAGCAAGTGACGTCATTGACAGCAAAGAAGAAGAGAATGTCGAGAATTCCTTCGATTTTCTTGGGTGTTGTTTGAGTTTCTCCCAACATTGCCCCATCACATTTTTCATCTTTTCTGTCTTTTTCCTCTTTCTCGTGGTTTACGTTTTAGTAACTACAGTAAGTCTTTTCATAAAAGTTTTGTTATCAGTGATTTAGTCAATAAATCTAAAAAACTGATATCGAATTAGTTTTTGCTTCACTTTTCAAGGTAATGAAGTGGGTGGGTGCGTAAGCATATAGAAAGATAAAGAAAGGGATTTTGTTTGCATGAATGCGAGAGAGAGAGAGAGAGAGAGAGAGAGAGAGAGAGAGAGAGAGAGAGAGAGAGAGAAGGGGAGTTATTGGAAATTAATATGTTACAACAGAAGTAAGGCGAGGACTGCTCTTTGTCATTGATTTATCGGTTGGAATGCCTTTTTAATCCAAAGTACATCACCCTGCCAATCGTATATTCTACTAAATTCCTAAATAAATTCTTAAAATGCTTCTTACCGTTCATTGCCTCTCGCTTTCGCCTCATTCTCGGTTTCTTTAAATAGTAAACGATGGGTATTTTATCCTCCAAACCAGGGCCGTTTGAGAAAAAGCAAAACTTTAAGCTGCGTTTGAAATTCAAATGAGAAAAAGCAAAACTGTATCCTTTTAGCCGTTTGAAACTCTTATGAGAAAAAGCAAAACTGGATCCATTGCGTTTGAAACTCTAATGAGAAAAAGCAAAACTGTATCCTTTAGCTAGAGCGTTTGAAATTCTAATGAGAAAAAGCAAAAGAGTATCCTTTAGCTAGAGCGTTTGAAATTCAAATGAGAAAAAGCAAAACAGTATCCTTTAGCTAGAGCGTTTGAAACTCATATGAGAAAAAGCAAAACTGGATCCTTTAGCTAGAGCGTTTGAAACTCTAATGAGAAAAGGCAAAACTGTATCCTTTAGCTAGAGCGTTTGAAATTCAAATGAGAAAAAGCAAACAGTATCATTTAGCTAGAGCGTTTGAAACTCTAATGAGAAAAAGCAAAAACAGCTAGCGTTTGAAGCTCTAATGAGAAAAAGCCAAACAGTATCATTTAGCTAGAGCGTTTGAAACTCTAATGAGAAAAAGAAAAAGCGTTTGAAACTCTAATGAGAAAAAAAAAACAGTAAGTAGCGTTTGAAACTCTAATGAGAAAAAGCCAAAAAGTATCCTTTAGCTAGAGCGTTTGAAACTCTAATGAGAAAAAGCCAAAAAGTATCCTTTAGCTAGAGCGTTTGAAACTCTAATGAGAAAAAGCCAAACAGTATCCTTTAGCTAGAGCGTTTGAAACTCTAATGAGAAAAATTCAAACAGCATCCTTGAGAATCTTTCAAACAGTATCCTTACAGCTAGAGCGTTTGAAACTCTAATGAGAAAAAGTCAAACAGTATCCTTTAGCTAGAGCGTTTGAAACTCTAATGAGAAAAAGTCAAACAGTATCCTTTAGCTAGAGCGTTTGAAACTCTAATGAGAAAAAGTCAAACAGTATCCTTTAGCTAGAGCGTTTGAAACTCAAATGAGAAAAAGCCAAACAGTATCCATTAGCTAGAGCGTTTGAAAATCTAATGAGAAAAAGCAAAACAGTATCCTTTAGCTAAAGCGTTTGAACCTCAAGTGAGAAAAAGCCAAACAGTATCCATTAGCTAGAGCGTTTGAAACTCAAATGAGAAAAAGCAAAACAGTATCCTTTAGCTAGAGCGTTTGAAACTCAAATGAGAAAAAGCAAAACAGTATCCTTTAGCTAGAGCGTTTGAAACTCAAGTGAGAAAAAGCCAAACAGTATCCTTCAGCTAGAGCGTTTGAACCTCAAATGAGAAAAAGCCAAACAATATCCTTCAGCTAGAGCATTTGAAACTCTAATGAGAAAAAGCCAAACAGTATCCATTAGCTAGAGCGTTTGAAACTCAAATGAGAAAAAGCAAACAGTATCCTTTAGCTAGAGTGTTTGAACCTCAATGAGAAAAAGCCAAACAGTATCCATTAGCTAGAGCGTTTGAAACTCTAATGAAAAAGCAAAACAGTATCCATTAGCTAGAAGTTTGAAACTCAAATGAGAAAAAGCAAAACAATATCCTTCAGCTAGAGCGTTTGAACCTCAAATGAGAAAAAGCCAAACAATATCCTTCAGCTAGAGCGTTTGAAACTCTAATGAGAAAAAGCCAAACAGTATCCATTAGCTAGAGCGTTTGAAACCCAAATGAGAAAAAGCCAAACAATATCCATTAGCTAGAGCGTTTGAAACTCTAATGAGAAAAAGTCAAACAGTATCCTTTAGCTAGAGCGTTTGAACCTCAAATGAGAAAAGCAAAACAATATCCTTTAGCTAGAGCGTTTGAAACTCAAATGAGAAAAAGCAAAACAGTATCCTTTAGCTAGAGCGTTTGAAACTCTAATGAGAAAAAGCCAAACAGTATCCTTAGCTAGAGCGTTTGAAACTCAAATGAGAAAAAGCCAAACAGTATCCTTCAGCTAGAGCGTTTGAACCTCAAATGAGAAAAAAGCCAAACAATATCCTTGTAAACGTTTGAAACTCTAATGAGAAAAAGCCAAACAATATCCTTTAGCTAGAGCGTTTGAAACTCTAATGAGAAAAAGCAAAACAGTAATTATCCTTTTGAAACTCTAAGAGTATCCTTTAGCTAGAGCGTTTGAAACTCAAATGAGAAAAAGCAAAACAGTATCCATTAGCTAGAGCGTTTGAAACTCTAATGAGAAAAAGCAAAAGAGTATCCTTTAGCTAGAGCGTTTGAAACTCTAATGAGAAAAAGCAAAACAGTATCCATTAGCTAGAGCGTTTGAAACTCTAATGAGAAAAAGCCAAACAGTATCCTTCAGCTAGAGCGTTTGAAACTCAAATGAGAAAAAGCCAAACAGTATCCTTCAGCTAGAGCGTTTGAAAGCAAATGAGAAAAAGCAAAACAGTATCCTTTAGCTAAACGTTTGAAACTCAATGAGAAAAAGCAAAACAGTATCCATTAGCTAGAGCGTTTGAAAGCAAATGAGAAAAAGCCAAACAGTATTTTTAGCTAGAGCGTTTGAAACTCAAGTGAGAAAAAGCAAAACAGTATCCTTTAGCTAGAGCGTTTGAAACTCTCAAATGAGAAAAAGCCAAACAATATCCTTTAGCTAGAGCGTTTGAAACTCTAATGAGAAAAAGCAAAACAGTATCCATTAGCTAGAGCGTTTGAAACTCAAGTGAGAAAAAGCCAAACAATATCCTTTAGCTAGAGCGTTTGAAACTCTAATGAGAAAAAGCAAAACAGTATCCATTAGCTAGAGCGTTTGAAACTCAAGTGAGAAAAAGCAAAACAGTATCCTTTAGCTAGAGCGTTTGAACCTCAAGTGAGAAAAAGCCAAACAATATCCTTTAGCTACAGCGTTTGAAACTCAAGTGAGAAAAAGCAAAACAGTATCCTTTAGCTAGAGCGTTTGAAACTCTAATGAGAAAAAGCAAAACAGTATCCTTTAGCTAGAGCATTTGAAACTCTAATGAGAAAAAGCCAAACAATATCCTTTAGCTAGAGCGTTTGAAACTCGAATGAGAAAAAGCTAAAAGCCAAACAATATCCTTTAGCTAGAGCGTTTGAAACTCTAATGAGAAAAAGCAAATCAGTATCCTTTAGCTAGAGCGTTTGAAACTCTAATGAGAAAAAGCAAAACAATATCCTTTAGCTAGAGCGTTTGAAACTCTAATGAAAAAGCCAAAAAAAGCTAGAGCGTTTGAAAAATCCAAACAATAAGCTAGAGCGTTTTGAAACTCAAATGAGAAAAAGCAAAACAGTATCCTTTAGCTAGAGCGTTTGAAACTCTAATGAGAAAAAGCCAAACAATATCCTTTAGCTAGAGCGTTTGAAACTCTAATGAGAAAAAGCAAAACAGTATCCTTTAGCTAGAGCGTTTGGAACTCAAGTGAGAAAAAGCCAAACAATATCCTTTAGCTAGAGCGTTTGAAACTCTAATGAGAAAAAGCCAAACAGTATCCTTTAGCTAGAGCGTTTGGAAACTCAAATGAGAAAGACAAACAAATCCTTTAGCTAAGCGTTTGGAACTCTAATGAGAAAAAGCAAAACAATATCCTTTAGCTAGAGCGTTTGAAACTCTAATGAGAAAAGTACAAACAGTATCATTTTTAGCTAGAGCGTTTGGAACTCTAATGAGAAAAAGCCAAACAATATCCTTTAGCTAGAGCGTTTGAAAACTCAATGAGAAAAAGCAAAACAGTATCCTTTAGCTAGAGCGTTTGGAACTCAAGTGAGAAAAAGCAAAACAATATCCTTTAGCTAGAGCGTTTGGAACTCAAGTGAGAAAAAGACAAACAATATCCTTTAGCTAGAGCGTTTGGAACTCAAGTGAGAAAAAGACAAACAATATCCTTTAGCTAGAGCGTTTGAAACTCTAATGAGAAAAAGCCAAACAATATCCTTTAGCTAGAGCGTTTGGAACTCAAGTGAGAAAAAGCAAAACAGTATCCTTTAGCTAGAGCGTTTGAAACTCAAGTGAGAAAAAGCAAAACAGTATCCTTTAGCTAGAGCGTTTGAAACTCAAATGAGAAAAAGCCAAACAATATCCTTTAGCTAGAGCGTTTGAAACTCTAATGAGAAAAAGCAAAACAGTATCCATTAGGTAGAGCGTTTGAAACTCAAAAGTGAGAAAAAGCAAAACAATATCCTTTAGCTTGTTTGAAACTCTAATGAGAAAAAGCAAAACAATATCCTTTAGCTAGAGCGTTTGAAAAACTCAAAGAAAAAGCAAAACAATATCCTTTAGCTAGAGCGTTTGGAACTCAAGTGAGAAAAAGCCAAACAATATCCTTTAGCTAGAGCGTTTGAAACTCTAATGAGAAAAAGCAAAACAGTATCCTTTAGCTAGAGCGTTTGAAACTCTAATGAGAAAAAGCAAAACAGTATCCTTTAGCTAGAGCGTTTGAAACTCTAATGAGAAAAAGCAAAACAATATCCTTTAGCTAGAGCGTTTGAAACTCAAATGAGAAAAAGCAAAACAGTATCCTTTAGCTAGAGCGTTTGAAACTCTAATGAGAAAAAGCCAAAAACAATATCCTTTAGCCGTTTGAAACTCTAATGAGAAAAAGCCAAACAATATCCTTTAGCTAGAGCGTTTGAAACTCAAATGAGAAAAAGCAAAACAATATCCTTTAGCTAGAGCGTTTGAAACTCTAATGAGAAAAAGCAAAACAATATCCTTTAGCTAGAGCGTTTGAAACTCTAATGAGAAAAAGCAAAACAGTATCCTTTAGCTAGAGCGTTTGGAACTCAAGTGAGAAAAAGCCAAACAATATCCTTTAGCTAGAGCGTTTGAAACTCTAATGAGAAAAAGCAAAACAGTATCCTTTAGCTAGAGCGTTTGGAACTCAAGTGAAAAAAGACAAACAAATCCCTTTAGAGCTAGAGCGTTTGAACTCTAATGAGAAAAACAAACAATATCCTTTAGCTAGAGCGTTTGAAACTCTAATGAGAAAAAGCCAAACAGTATCCTTTAGCTAGAGCGTTTGAAACTCTAATGAGAAAAAGCCAAACAATATCCTTTAGCTAGAGCGTTTGAAACTCTAATGAGAAAAAGCAAAACAGTATCCTTTAGCTAGAGCGTTTGAAACTCTAATGAGAAAAAGCAAAACAATATCATTTAGCTAGAGCGTTTGGAACTCGTTTGAAAAAAGACAAACAAACTCGTTTGGAAAATGAGAAAAAGACAAACAATATCCTTTAGCTAGAGCGTTTGAAACTCAATGAGAAAAAGACAAACAATATCCTTTAGCTAGAGCGTTTGGAACTCTAATGAGAAAAAGCCAAACAATATCCTTTAGCTAGAGCGTTTGGAACTCAAGTGAGAAAAAGCTAGAGCGTTTGGAACTCAAGTGAGAAAAAGCAAAACAATATCCTTTAGCTAGAGCGTTTGAAACTCTAAGTGAGAACAATATCCTTTAGCTAGAAAACTCAATGAAAAAGAAAAAGACAAACAATATCCTTTAGCTAGAGCGTTTGAAACTCTAATGAGAAAAAGCCAAACAATATCCTTTAGCTGAGAAAAAAAAAAATCCTTTAGCTAGAGCGTTTGGAACTCAAATGAGAAAAAGCAAAACAATATCCTTTAGCTAGAGCGTTTGAAACTCAAGTGAGAAAAAAGAAACAAACAATATCCTTTAGCTAGAGCGTTTGGAACTCAATGAGAAAAAGCAAAACAATATCCTTTAGCTAGAGCGTTTGAAACTTTGGAATGAGCAAAAGCAAAACAATATCCTTTAGCTAGAGCGTTTGAAACTCTAATGAGAAAAAGCAAAACAGTATCCATTAGCTAGAGCGTTTGAAACTCTAATGAGAAAAAGCAAAACAGTATCCATTAGCTAGAGCGTTTGAAACTCTAATGAGAAAAAGCCAAACAATATCCTTTAGCTAGAGCGTTTGAAACTCTAATGAGAAAAAGCAAAACAGTATCCATTAGCTAGAGCGTTTGAAACTCCAATGAGAAAAAGCAAAACAGTATCCTTTAGCTAGAGCGTTTTGAAACTCAAATGAGAAAAAAAACAGTATCCTAGAGCGTTTGAAACTCTAATGAGAAAAAGCAAAACAATATCCTTTAGCTAGAGCGTTTGAAACTCTAATGAGAAAAAGCCAAACAATATCCTTTAGCTAGAGCGTTTGAAACTCAAATGAAAAGCCAAACAATATCCTTTAGCTAGAGCGTTTGAAACTCTAATGAGATAAAGCAAAACAGTATCCTTTAGCTAGATCGTTTGAAAAATGAGAAAATGCTTTGAGTATCCTTTAGCTAGAGCGTTTGAAACTCTAATGCTTTGATTTTTCTCATTTGAGTTTCAAACGCTCTAGCTTAAGGATATTCTTTTGCTTTTCTCATATGAGTTTCAAACGCTCTAGTTAAAGAACACTGTTTTGTTGTTTTTCATTTGAGTTTCAAACTCTTAAGAGATACTCTTTCCTTTTTTGTTTCAAAACGCTCTGTTTTTCCTTTTCTCATTTGAGTTTCAAACGCTCTAGCTAAAAATACTGTTTGATTTTCTCATTTGAGTTTCAGCTTTAGAGGATACTGTTTTACTTTTCTCATTTGAGTTTCAAACGCTCTAATTAAAGAATACTGTTATGCTTTTCTCATTTAAGTTTTCTAACTCACTTTTTTTCCATTTCTCATTTAAGTTTCAAACGCTCTAGCTAAAGGATACTGTTTTGCTTTTCTCATTTGAGTTTCAAACGCTCTAGCTAAGGGATACTGTTTTGCTTTTCTCATTTAAGTTCCAAACGCTCTAGCTAAAGGATATTGTTTTGCTTTCTCATTTGAGTTTCAAACGCTCTAGCTAAAGGATATTGTTTTGCTTTCTCATTTGAGTTTCAAACGCTCTAGCTAAAGGATATTGTTTTGCTTTCTCATTTGAGTTCCAAACGCTCCATTTCTCATTTAAGTTTCAAACGCTCTAGCTAAAGGATAAGTTCCAAGGATTCCAAACGCTATTTTTTGTTTTTTTCTCTCATTTGAGTTCAAACGCTTTAAAGGATATTGTTTTCTTTCATTTGAGTTTCAAACGCTCTAGCTAAAGGATATTGTTTTGCTTTCTCATTTGAGTTCCAAACGCTCTAGCTATTCGGTATTTTTATCGCTTTTTTCAATTTGTGATTCCTGTTGTTTGTTGTTAAACAATAGGAGTTTATTTAATAAATGTCACTGTAAATGAATTACGTTTTGCTATGGAAAATATATGTGGCTGTATCTGGTTCTATTGCACGTAATAAAAAAATGAAAATAAGTTGAAAAACGAAAAAATGATGGCTACGTGTAATAGCGAGTAAGAGCCCTGATGGGGCCCTCTGGATTGTTTCGTCAAGGTTGAAAGATGCTTAATAAATACGACTTTGTGTTATTGCCTTCAGATTTTAGTTTTCTATAAAAGAAAACTGTTGAGTTGGCTGTTTGTCTGTCCTTCCGCACTATATCTGTCCGCTCTCAGATCTTAAAAACTCCTGAGGCTGGAGGGCTACAAATTGATATGTTGATCGCCCACCCTCCAATCATCAAACGTACCAAATTGCAGCCCTCTAGCCCCAGTAGTTTTTATTTTATTTAAAGTTAAATTTAGCCATTATCGTGGGTATCGCCGCACTATAGGTGCCAATAACACAGGACACCAACTGGCCGTGGCTGAAAGTTTCATGGTCCGCGGCTAACAGTTTCATTGGCCGTGGCTGAAAGATTCATACTGCGTTTTACGATGTACAGAACACATGATTGCGCTGAAGTAACTTCGGAGCATTTTTTTCTTGTTCATATAAAAAAATAATTAACAAGTTAACATTCAATCTCATAAAAAATTGCTAAAGGAATCACTGTTGGATTTTTAAGTAAAACTAATCATATTTAAGCAGTTTAAAAACCCATTTTAATTAAAAAGCGCTCCAATATCTAGAGCGTTTGAAAGTCCATTTGACGAAATTCGAGCAGGTTCTTTGAACAGCACCGCATAAACCTAGGAAGCACCCTCATGGCGGGAAATCTCTGTGCTCTTATTGGCTACATCGTTCTCACTTGTGATTGGCTGTTGTTTAAGTTGACTAGAAAGACGTTTACTATTCCAGATGGTGACGTCATTTATATAGTTGTCATAGGTTGCATTCTAATCCCAAAAGATTATTTAAATATCTAGTGACATTCTTCTATAATGGAAGCTATAATAATTCTTTATTTAATTTTCTAAATAGTTACTCATACATATGTCGCTTTGTACTCATAACGAGGCAGTATGATAGAAATAAAACATTTTAGATAAAAATATATGGCAATATTTTAACCTCGTTTGTGTTCATGAATGAAGAAACCTTCGTAAAACTGGTGAAATATCTATATGAATATTCTCTGTAGGATAAGCATTAAAATATAATACTTATAATAAAGACGTATAATTAAATATTGTTTGATTTAAAATAAATTAGGCGCACAGAAAAAAGAAATCAATGGAATTAAATGTAATTTTTGGAAAGGAATGGTTCATTTCATTTTGGCTACAATGCAAGATGTCGTCTGCAGAGCTGGAAACCACAATAGTTCTAAAGAAAAAATTATTTAATGTCAGTTCATAAAAAAAAATACTAAATTATTCCTTTTTTCGTTTTAAAGTCATGGGAATATGTCCTAATGTCTTCTGATAAGGCACAAAGACGCATAAATCGACTAATTAAAACATGGCAGGATTAAAAAGCTTGTTTATTGGTGTCATCTGGCAACTACCACGTCAAGTAAGGAGGCGCCGCTGGAAGGCGTCATATTCATTCATGGATAAGGGGGTACAACGACCAATCAGAGGACGAGACTGACAGCCAATGAGACTACAGATATTTCCCGCTTAAGAAAAGACACAAAGTAGTGGTGTTCCACGATTTTATGCGTAGCTGTTTGCAGGCTTTTCAAATCGCGAGTTTTGTGACTTCCAAACGCTCTAGCTAATCGACCGGAATTTTTGCTTTTTATCATTTTGAGAATCAAACGCTCTAGCTAAAGGATACGGTTTTTGCTTTCTGAATTGGGTTCCAGACGCTGTGTTTGAAACTCAAATTGGAAAAGCAAAAAATAGCATCCTTTAGCTAGACGGTTTGAAACTCAAATGAGAGAAAGCAACATAGATATCCTCTAGCGTTTGAAACTCAAATCAGAGAGGCAAAAAAAAGTATCCGTTAGCTAGAGCGTTTGAAACTCAAATGAGAAAAAGCAAAAACAATATCCTTTAGCTAAAGCATTTGAAACTCAAATGAGAGAAGCAAAAAATAGTGTCCATTAGCAAGAGCGTTTGAAACTGAAATGAGAAAAAGCCAAACAATATCCTTTAGCTAGAGCGTTTGAAACTCAAATGAGAAAAAGCCAAACAATATCCTTTAGCTAGAGCGTTTGAAACTCAAATGACAAAAAGCAAAACAATATCCTTTAGCTAGAGCGTTTGAAACTTAAATGAGAAAAAGCCAAACAATATCCTTTAGCTAGAGCGTTTGAAACTCAAATGAGAAAAAGCAAAACAATATCCTTTAGCTAGAGCGTTTGAAACTTAAATGAGAAAAAGCAAAACAATATCCTTTAGCTAGAGCGTTTGAAACTCAAATGACAAAAAGCCAAACAATATCCTTTAGCTAGAGCGTTTGAAACTCAAATGAAAAAAAGCAAAACAGTATCCTTTAGCTAGAGCGTTTGAAACTCAAATGAAAAAAAGCAAAACAGTATCCTTTAGCTAGAGCGTTTGAAACTGAAATGACAATAAGCCAAACATTATCCTTTAGCTAGAGCGTTTGAAACTCAAATGACAAAAAGCAAAACAGTATCCTTTAGCTAGAGCGTTTGAAACTCTAATGACAAAAAGCCAAACAATATCCTTTAGCTAGAGCGTTTGAAACTCAAATGAGAAAAACCCAAACAATATCCTTTAGCTAGAGCGTTTGAAACTCAAATGAAAAAAAGCAAAACAATATCCTTTAGCTAGAGCGTTTGAAACTCAAATGAGAAAAAGCAAAACAATATCCTTTAGCTAGAGCGTTTGAAACTCAAGTGACAATAAACAAAACAAAACACGCTCTAGCTAAAGGATGCTGTTTCCTTTAGCTAGATACTGTTTTGCTTTTTCAAAGTTTCAAATGCTAAAGGAAAAAAGTTTCAAAAAACTAAAGTATCCTTTTTCTCAGAGCGTTTCAAACTCTAATGACAAAAATACAAAACAGTATTTTTCATTAGAGCGTTTCAAACTCTTATGACAAAAGCCAAACAATTTCCTTTTTTCATTTGAGTTTCAAACGTTTGAAACTTTTCAATTTGAGTTTCAAAACTTCTAGCTAAACAATATCCTTTGCTTTTCTCATTTGAAACTCAAATTCAAAACGCTCTAAAACAATATGTTTTAGCTTCTTTTGAATTTCAAATGAGAAAACGCTCTAAACAATATTGTTTGCTTTTTCTCATTTGAGTTTCAAAACTCAAATGACTGTTTTGCCAAACAATAAACCTTTAGCTAAAGGATTTGAAACTCAAATGAGTTTCAAACGCTCAAAACAATATCCTTTTCTCATTTGAGTTTGAAACTCAAATGCTAAAAATAGCAAAACAATTTCTCATTTAGTTTAGAGCGTTTGAAACTCATTTGAGTTTCAAAAGCAAAACAATATGTTTTGCTTTTTCTCATTTGAGTTTCAAGTGCTCAATAAACATTAAACAATTTTTCTCATTTGAGTTTCAAACGCTCTAGCTAAAGGATACTGTTTTGCTTTCCTCATTTGAGTTTCAAACGCTCTAGCTAAAGGATATTGTTTTGCTTTCCTCATTTGAGTTTCAAACGCTCTAGCTAAAGGATATTGTTTGGCTTTTTCTGATTTGAGTTTCAAACGCTCTAGCAAAAGGATACTGTTTTGCTTTTTCTCATTTCAGTTTCAAACGCTCTAGCTAAAAGATATTGTTTGGCTTTTTCTGATTTGAGTTTCAAACGCTCTAGCTAAAGGATACTGTTTTGCTTTTTCTCATTTGAGTTTCAAACGCTCTAGCTAAAGGATACTGTTTTGCTTTCCTCATTTGAGTTTCAAACGCTCTAGCTAAAGGATACTGTTTTGCTTTTTCTCATTTGAGTTTCAAACGCTCTAGCTAAAGGATATTGTTTTGATTTTTCTCATTTGAGTTTCAAACGCTCTAGCTAAAGGATACTGTTTTGCTTTCCTCATTTGAGTTTCAAACGCTCTAGCTAAAGGATACTGTTTTGCTTTTTCTCATTTGAGTTTCAAACGCTCTAGCTAAAGGATATTGTTTTGATTTTTCTCATTTGAGTTTCAAACGCTCTAGCTAAAGGATACTGTTTTGATTTTTCTCATTTGAGTTTCAAACGCTCTAGCTAAAGGATACTGTTTTGCTTTCCTCATTTGAGTTTCAAACGCTCTAGCTAAAGGATACTGTTTTCCTTTTTCTCATTTGAGTTTCAAACGCTCCAGCTAAAGGATGTTGTTTTGCTTTCTCATTTAAGTTTCAAACGCTCTAGCTGAAGGATACTTTTTTTATAGCGTTTTTTTTTTTAATTTGTGATTCCCGTTGTATGCTCTTAAAATTTTTTTCTATTTATTTAATAAATTTCATTGTAAATGAATTAATGTT
>NC_089769.1:6459583-6469583 GCF_040412425.1 Macrobrachium rosenbergii | reverse complement strand
TACCACTTATTACTGCAAGCTAGCTGGCGTTTCTTGCACAGGCTCCAGTGGAGGGTTTTTGCTACTGAGTCATGCCTCTTTTTGTACTGGTTCTGTGCAAGCGCCGGGCTTTCGCTTGCTAAGTGGTTTATGATCTCGTCTTTCATACTGCACTTCCTGCATGTGGGTGAGATGGGTGTTTTATATCCTCTCCTTCTATTATTCCCAGGTATTTGTAGCCTGTCTCATCTATGTTTTTGATGTTATTCCCGTCTGGCAGCTTTATCCCTCCAGTCCTTGTCACTTTGCCTTTTTGTATGTTGACCAAGGCTCATTTTTTTTATTCCAAACCCCATCCTGATGTCCCCAGATACAATCTTTACAGTCTGGATTAGGGTATCTAATTCCTTAATGCTCTTACCATACAGCTTGATGTCGTCCATGAACATCAGATGGTTAATTCTGTTGCCTCCTTTCTTGAGTCTGTATCCAGCATCCATCTTCTGCAGTACTTTCTTCATGGAAATCATGGCTACTACGAAGAGCAGTGGCGACAGTGAGTCGCCTTGAAAGATTCCTCTCCTGATGTTAACCCCTGCTAGTCTTATCCCAGAGCTTGTAAGTACTGTATTCCAGTTGCGCATTGTATTTTTTAGGGAGCTGATGGTCTTTTCCTCTGCCCTATATATTTTCAAGCATTCTGTTAGCCACGTGTGCGGTATCATGTCGAAAGCTTTCTTGTAGTCAACCCATGCCATGCTTAGGTTGGTTCTCCTTCTCTTACTATTCTTCATTACCATTTTGTCTATCAGGAGCTGGTCTTTTGTGGCCCTACACTTCCTTCTGCAGCCTTTCTGTTGGTGGGGGGGATGGTGTTTGTATACTCTAGGTAGTTGTATAGCCTTTCACTGATGATAACTGTTAGTAACTTTTACATTAATGGTAGGCAGGTCATAGGCCTGTAGTTAATTGCTATATTTCCCTTGTTCTTGTCCTTCTGTACCAAGGATGTTCTCCCTGTGGTCATCCATTTGGACGCATGGTGGTTTGTGATACAATGCTGGAGTTGTTCTACTTTGCGTGGGTGAAGGACCTTGAAGTTTTTGAGCCAGTATCCACGGACTTATTATTATTATTATTATTATTATTATTATTATTATTATTATTATTATTATTATTATTATTATTATTATTATTATTATTATTATTCGAGCTTCCAAAGAATATCGTGTTCATCTGAATGAAGATGCAGAAGATAATAGGAAATACAAAAAAAAATCAGTCATTAAAAAAGAAATAAATATAAATTAATTAAGTAATAACTAAAAATATACAGAAATTAATCATGTTCCCTCCGTTCTCCGAAGCTCTAGATGTCTGCAGACTTTCTGAGATAATATCCGGAGCTATATCTCGCTGGAAAAAAATTAATATACAACCTCTACCAACTAAAAAAGTTCAAAACATTCGCCTTAGCTGACGTAAAATACCTTTGCAAAACACCACGAGGTCATAAACATCAACAAATGAGTGTGATACAATGACACTGACGCAATCCGAGTGAAGGATTGTCAATAAGACCTAACAACAGGCTCTAAGATAATTCTAACAGCAGCCTCCTTCAAAGAAAAAAACAGTGACTGAATGACGAAATGAACGTCATAAAAGAAACCGACGAATGATTTCTTGTCGTACTTCGACGCCTATACTACTTCACCTCCTCGTCATCCTGGCAAGGACGACAACGTCAGCTGACAACACTCCCTGCACCGTCTTTATTCCGAGTCGTTAAGCATCTCACAAAGAGGCGTCCTTCCTTAATCTCAAATTGTATCTCGGGGCTTTTGATCACATTTGTGGGAGATTCTGGCTTCTCATCAGCTACTGATTATTACTTCTTCTCAGGGCCGTTCGTCGTGTCGCTTCTACAGCTGATCCGATGTTGGGGCTCTCTCTCTCTCTCTCTCTCTCTCTCTCTCTCTCTCTCTCTCTCTCTCTCTCTCTCTTTAGGGGCTGGACGATTTCTTTTCATAAATTTGCAGGATGTTTGGCTAAATGTTAAGATATGGTTTTGAAATTTCTCTCTCTCTCTCTCTCTCTCTCTCTCTCTCTCTCTCTCTCTCTCTCTCTCTCTCTCTCTCTCTCTCTCTCTCTAGGGGCTGGACGATTTCCTTTCATAAATATGCAGGATATTTAACTAAATGTTAAGATATGAAATCTCTCTCTCATCTCTCAGACTCTTCTCTCTCTCTCTCTCTTTGAACTTTGATGAACTGGAATCATACTCAGGGTTTCCTTCCTGATTTCTTTAAACATCATCTTCTCACAGACTTTTTCATAAGCTTTTGTAGTTTCTCCTCATTATCCCCAACTAATATGCTATCCATTGAAGTTTTTAACTTGCATTTCACATCTTCGTCTTTCAACCTGAAAAGAGAAATCCAGATACTGTGAATACATTTTCGAAACACTTTATTGATGTTAAATTTGCCGTCGAATCATCTAAAAAAGAAATGACATTCACCCCGTTCCTTTCTAAAACTTTCTGCTTCCGCTTCTTATTCGAATGATGAAATATTAGTTATCCATTCACAAGTCGTTTTTGAGATCAATAGCATAAAGAAATAAACTGTGTACAAATCTCTTTGTTTACTTACCGTTCCTGTTAGGTGAAAAAAGTACGTCATTTGGAAGGAATGTTGCTTAGATATTTTGAGAGAATGAAACAAAAATGCAGATCTAAATTCAAAAGATCACCAAAGTCTGGCTGCTACACGAGAATGATTTTAAGAGTACAGGCAGTAGGTCAGAATAGAAATTTGAAAATCTACGTGCTGAAATAATACATATCTTCCCTTGAAGCTACGACTAAACGAACGCAAAATGTAAGTAGGCCAGGAAAGAAATCTAGAAGCCTGTCTGCTGAGAAAACACAACTTCCTTTTAAGTTACGTCGAAAAGGAACAAAAAATGACTGTAAGGTATCCAAATTTATGAGATAATTTCGTGATTCTCACAAAAGTCAACACTTCCGTTGTGCTGGACGAAATACGTGACGAGTTCCAAGAAAGTTGAAGTTGAAAAAGATAACTCACGTGCGTGGGAGCGTCTAGACGAACGAATGTCATCGTGAAGAGACGAAAATGTTTCAGAAAAAAACTCAGAACTTATGAAACCTATCTGAAGAAAAGAGGAAAGGAAGAATAAGTCTTAAAAATAACAAAAAAAAAAGAAAAAAGAATTTTTTTTTCGTTCAGTTTACGTGGTATCTAAGAAAAAAGGCCCAATGAAATTCTTGAAGGCATCAGATAGAATGATAGAAGTTTGGCAACAGAGAGAGAAACTTGTCCCATAATCAGGAAGTTTGCTTAACAGGACTTTCCCATAACTTCTATAAAAACTTGATTAGGACAGCGAAGGACAAGATGACAAGATTATCCGATGTTCCTCTATGGCAAATACCGATAACTTTCCCCAAACATTTTCTAAAATTTTCATGTAGCTTATTTTAATCTTATAGGAAAAACCAAGAGAAAATGGAGAGCTGGAGAAATGAAAAGAGACCAAACTAATCTGCTTTCTCTTCGTTATTTGAGGCGTTTGATAACCATGAATATTTCTAAAATGGTCACCTGCAATTGAGGGATATTAATAAGAATAAATTAAGCAATGTTTACGATTTTATAATAAAAAATTAATACGATTTTTTAAAAGGAAATGTATACAATGTTTTACTAAGAAATGTCTACGTTTTTTTTAAAGAAATGAATACGATTTTTAAAAGGAAATGTCTACAATGTTTTATTAAGAATTGTCTACGATTTTTAAAAGGAAATGTCTACAATTTTTTTTTACAAAGAAAAGTCTACGAATCTTTAAAAAGAAATATCTACAATTTTTTGAAAAGGATATGTCTACGATTTTTTAAAATGAAATGTCTACAATTTTTTACAAGGAAATGTATACGATTTTTTAAAAAAGAAATGTCTACGACTTTTTAAAAGAAATACCTACGATTTTTTAAGAGAAAATGTCGACAATTTTTTACGAATAAATATCTACGGTTTTTTAAAAAGAAATATCTACAAGTTCAAAAAAAAAGTCTACTTTAGAAAAAAAATTTTGTGAAAACAAGATTTTCTACTCGGCATCCACGATTGGACACTATAGTTTATAACTAAAGAACCTAACTAAAGTTATCTAAAGATACTTCTCATAAACAAAGTAAGCTTCATGAAGAAAAGGAAGCGAAAATAATATATTTGTAAAAATAACACAGCGAATTCTCTCGCTTAGAATTTTCCTGTAAGTGTGTCAGGATTATTTTATGAAGCAGATATGATTAAATATTCTCAAAATATGACACGAAAGAGCACTTCTGACAGTTGCGTTGCGAGAAAAGAGTTAAACATATGACAGATATGAATTGCTAAAGAGAGGAAACAGGTCAGTTCCAAATCATCATGAAATCATGAGATGATAAAAGCTGTTTGCAATCAACTCATCCTCATTACAGTCCATACGTCATTGTAGACAGAGTAAGCGGCATTGAGTGAACATTTATGATGAATCCTAGACTTGTGTTCGATGTCACTAGTGTCAAAATGAAGGGAATTGATGTAATTTGTTTTGTTAACTTGTTTTGTTATATAGTGCAATTTATATATATATATATATATATATATATATATATATATATATATATATATATATATATATATATATATATATATATATATAAACGTGAATGTTAAATGATGAATTACATAGACATCATTTGCCAGTTTGAAGTGATGAATAATTTTTTCTTCATCTGGATAAGGCAGTAGTGGATAAATAACATCAATTATATCCACGTCATATTCTACGACCTGACTAAAATATACATGAGGAAAAACCATAACACACCAGAAAACGTAAACAAAACTGGAAAAACTGTTGAATTCAGCATCGCATCTGTCACATCGCTACTTGGATTACCCACTTTAACTTATTCATCTAACAGGTGCTTCCTTACTTGACTTCGCTTGAAGTTGGCAGCCATGATTAAAACATGGCTTCCAGTTTCCAGGAAATGATATAGATACCCCGATATCTGCGTGACCTCTTTTATACTTAGGGTTTCGAGAGGTCTTGGATTAATTAATCAAAGGAAATGATGACCGAATTCATGGGAGATAATGATTGCATTCATATTTTTTGTATTTTTGATAGATGCGGAACACTTTGATTAATATTCGTATTCTAGCACATACGCAGATTTGTAGAACCAGGAATGTTCACTGTAAATTGATAGTGTAAGGTAAATAAAAATATATATATATATATAATATATATATATATATATATATATATATATATATATATATATATATATATATATATATATATATATAAAACACTATATATGTCTGTATACAGATTTATATATATATATATATAAGACTAACTATATATACAGATTTATATATATATATATATATATATATATATATATATATATATATATATATATATATATATATATATATATATATATATATATGTGTGTGTATGTTTGTGTGTGTGTCTGTGTGTGTTATATATATGTGCATGTGCGTGTTTATCATTAGCGTAAATATGAAATGTAAACAACGAGAGAGATATACACTAGAACGCTAACATTAGTATGTGTATGTAAACATACACTCACATTAGGACACAGCCATACATGCGAGAAAATGCAGAGAGAAGTATATCATCAAAATTTTTCTAATGTTTCACTTTCTGGAGAGAGAGAGAGAGAGAGAGAGAGAGAGAGAGAGAGAGAGAGAGAGAGAGAGAGAGAGAGAGAGAGAGTCCCGCTAGTGACGACGAACCCATTAATGGAAAACTCAGCTAAATGTTCATAAGGGTTAGACTTACCAGTGCCTGCATAACTATGGTTGTTCAATTAATCTCTCATATTAACTGAAATATTCGTAAGGTGACATTTAAAAAACAATTCAGCGCTCCCGAGATTGACTTGGAGATGAAATTTTAGCGAAGCTGTTAATGTTTGTGTCCAAGGGAACATGTTCCATTAACCTGGAGATCATAGTAAACAAACAGTTAAAAATCGTGCCACGTTCCCGAGTGAAGTTTGCAGTCCCTTTAGTAATCTCTCTCTCTCTCTCTCTCTCTCTCTCTCTCTCTCTCTCTCTCTCTCTCTCTCTATATATATATATATATATATATATATATATATATATATATATATATATATATATATATATATATATATATATATATATATATATATATATATATAAAGATAAAAAGGCCCATAAAACACTATTTAAACGTTGCAACCATATATTTCAGGCACTTCCTTCTGTGCCCGAAATATATGGTTGCAAATGTTCAAACAGTGTTTTATGGGCCGTTTT
The DNA here is from genome assembly GCF_040412425.1 of Macrobrachium rosenbergii. Taxonomy (NCBI): domain Eukaryota; kingdom Metazoa; phylum Arthropoda; class Malacostraca; order Decapoda; family Palaemonidae; genus Macrobrachium; species Macrobrachium rosenbergii. The sequence goes on along the minus strand of NC_089769.1, from coordinate 6,463,197 downwards.
ATCTTCATATTATACTGTAGTATTACAGTAAAAGACATTCATTATATATATATATATATATATATATATATATATATATATATATATATATATAGAGAGAGAGAGAGAGAGAGAGAGAGAGAGAGAGAGAGAGAGAGAGAGAGAGAGAGAGAGAGATTACTACTGCAGGAAGGCAAACTTCACCCGGGAACGTGACAGGATTTATTATAGTTCGTTTACTTTGATCTCCAGGTTAATGGAATACGTTTACGCGGGCATCAACATTAACACCCTCGCTAAAGTTGTATCTTCAAGTTTCTCAAGAAAGTGCTGAATTATTCTGTAAATGTCGCATGATAAACATTTCAATAAATAATATGAATTTATTGAACGGCAATAGTCATATAGGCAGCAATTTGGTCTTTAGCAAAGTTTTTCATTAACGGGTTCGTCATTACAAATACAACTCTCTCTCTCTCTCTCTCTCTCTCTCTCTCTCTCTCTCTCTCTCTCTCTCTCTCTCTCTCTCTCTCTGCATATGCATAAGTGAAATTTTTTAGAAAATTTTTTTGTCTCATATTAATTTTTTTTCTCTCATATTTTCCTTTCTTTTACATTGATTTCCTAATGTTAGTTTATGTTTGCATACACATTCTAATGTAAGAATATTAGTGTAAATATTTTTAGTTGTTTTATACTTAGGCTAATGATAAATGCATATTTCTGTGCTAAATCAAGTACATATCGAGACAGGGGAAAAAATGCAATTCATGGAAAACTCAACATCTCTCTTTCATTCCGCTTCCTCACTAATCACCATCACCAACTCATCTAAAACATCCACGAAGTTCAGGCTGCGTGAAAATGACTACTTTTTATTCCACCGCTCTCCATATCACGCACGGCTGACTTCTCTGTTTACTTCCATAAACAACCGAATCATTCAGTCAATCAGTCGAGCACTCAAATGGATTATCAATGATGTTATTGTGAATACCGCCCAATTAGAACTGATAGGCCCGGTTTTTCCCCGACTCGGAAATGGTCATCATGATACGACTAAAATTGGCGATGGGATTTTGCTTTCATATTCCGTCGAAATAAATTACGATGCGTATTCAATTATTGCATGCAATTATTCTCCCTTATGCTAATTTTTCCCTCGTGTTTTTCCATAATATGTTTTGGTTGAATGCACAGATTAATTCTGAGTTAGCACTGCACATTAAATCGTTATATTTCTAATTTTATGGAAGAATGATCTTGTCAACTGGTGATGAAATTAATGTCTTGATAATCACAATGGTGAAAACATGAATTAATGTCCAACTTTCAATAAAAAAAAATAAACAGTAAATTATTATTATTATTATTATTATTATTATTATTATTATTATTATTATTATTGATAAAGACATTCCTCCTCTTTGGGGATTTAAACCACTGACCTATAAATTGCTGAATCAAAACTATATCCACTATTTACAGGTGAATTTTTTGTCCTGGTAAATTACAGGTCAGTGGTTTAAGTCTCAAAAGAAGGGGTTCGTCTTTATCATCTATTTTCAAGCTAGACTGCTTATTACTACTGATAATAATGATAATATATTATTATTATTATTATTATTATTATTATTATTATTATTATTATTATTATTATTATTATTATTATTATTAGGACCTAGATAAGCACATGGCGTTGAAAGTGATAGATGTATGAGATACATTTAGTTTACATAGAATTTTCTGTCTTCCTAATAATTGCTTCTTCAAGGTTTGGAGAAGAAAATAGTTGCAAAGGGGGTCAGGTTATTTTTAAGAATACACTGCAACAATTATAGAGTAACTACGCTGATAATTTAAATATGGAGTTCAAATCCCGTAGAGTTTTACCCATTCACGAAAAATTCATCATTAGTACTGTTCTCTGCAAAGTTCTTCTGCTTGTGCGTGTTATCTAATATATATATATATATGACGCCGAAAGATTTTATCTAATATATATATATATATATATATATATATATATATATATATATATATATATATATATATATATATAAATATATGAATGTCTTTTCCTGTAATACTACAGTGTAATATGAAAATAAGAAGGCCCATAAAACACTATTTAAACGTTGAAACCATATATTTCAGGCACTTGTTTCTGTGCCCCTGTTCACTGTAGAATATATGTGTATATATTGACTAATTGAATATTTTAACCAACAGTAATTGCAATTGCATCATACATTCTCAAAAGCTTCCAAACGTCGTATTTCTCATCAAATACCAGAGGTCAAGAAAAATCAGTTACTGAGGGGGCAGAACATTTTAAAACACCTATTAAAAAATTATTTTCACTATGTTGACTACCTTTATAAAAAAAAAAAAAGGCAAAATAATGAAACGCTCCGGTGCAACAGCAATAAACACGGATCTTGTGTCCGCCCGAGTGACATTCCAGTTCAATTAGAGGCGCCATTGGTTTCACAAAAGGCAAAATATGGCTCAGAGCTTTGCAAAGATTGAGTCTTGGAACAGGGAGCAGTTATTGAAGTGCTAAATTACAAGACAATTTTTTTTTTTTTAATCAAAAGTTCATGAACTTATTCCATCTCTCTCTCTCTCTCTCTCTCTCTCTCTCTCTCTCTCTCTCTCTCTCTTTCTCTGTATATATATATATATATATATATATATATATATATATATATATATATATATATATATATATATATATATATATATATATATATATATATATATATATATATATATATATAATATATATATATATATATATATATATATATATATATATACTCTTTATATATATACATATGTTTATGCTCAAGTGTGTATGCAGTCTTAAGACAACTGCGAATTTGGGAATATGAAAAATTTCATGTAAATATGTATTTGTGCATATTTACATGAAATTGTTTGGTAAGAGTGATAAATCCCAGCCAATAAAACTTTGCATATCATTAAAAGTTAGATGAGGATGCATCGCTTTAACCAATCATGTTGGGTGGCATTTATGTCTGTTTACAGATTATTTTGCCGCACTGCTATTTTTTTTTAATTCATACAGATATATACAGTATATATACTCTATTATTCGATGGCAAAATCAATGCTCCAATAAAAAAAAAAAGCAGTGACTGATCAGTATAAAATACAACATAAAAATGGCATAAATTTGAACTTTTTGCAAAGTCACAAGTGCTAATAATAATAATAATAATAATAATAATAATAATAATAATAATAATAATAATAATAATAATAATAATAATAATAATAATAATAATAATAATAATAATGTGACTACCGGTACACTTATATGATTATGCATATATATATATATATATATATATATATATATATATATATATATATATATATATATATATATATATATATATATATATATATATATATATACATACATATATACATAACCATCAATAGTAAGTAGATTCCTGTGGCCCATATCATGAAAACCTTTACTCATAGGCCTACTGTAAGTTACAAGACTATCTTCAGTTGCTACCATCGCACCCTTGTCAATATTGACCAATCCCAAATCCCTTAATTTCACTAACGAGAAAGACAGTAGAATCAGTCAAGGA
>NC_089769.1:6447083-6454583 GCF_040412425.1 Macrobrachium rosenbergii | reverse complement strand
CCATCAATCTGTTTCTATTCACAAACGTTTTTATATGAATTGAATGCAATGCTCTTACAAAAATAATGTATGCAGAAACATTAGACTGAAAGAACACAGCCTAATAGAAATCATTCATTTCATGGCAGAAAAACAATATTTATCACGGCTAAAGAAAATAACAAGCTGATGGAAATACGCACATTCCTTGTTGGATATTATTTATGGCATAAAATGCATTGTTTGGTAAGACAAACAAATAGACGTTGTTCTTTCCTTATATATATATATATATATATATATATATATATATATATATATATATATATATATATATATATATATATATATATATATATATATATATATATATGCTTTAGATATATGTGTGTGTATTTATATTATATATGTATATATATATATAACAAACAAAAACATTGACCATTTATTGTTCTATCTGTTATGTATATATATATATATATATATATATATATATATATATATATATATATATATATATATATATATATATATATATATATATATATATATATATATATATATATATATATATATATATATATATATGATATATATATATATATATATATATATATATATATATATATACTAGTTGACCAACCCGGCACTGCCCAGGAAGACTCTGAACATCAACCGATGAACTTCTCTCTCTCTCTCTCTCTCTCTCTCTCTCTCCCTAACACCCCCTCTAATCTCTCTCTCTCTCTTTCTCTCTCTCTCTCTCTCTCCTATCTCTCTCTCTCTCTCTCTCTTTCTCCTCCCTAACAACCACTATACTCTCTCTCTCTCTCTCTCTCTCTCTCTCTCTCTCTCTCTCTCTCTCTCTTTCCCTTTCCTGTTAAGACAGTTGCTTCAGTTACATTGCCCAGCATTTTTGACATTTTATATTTCACCCATTCTCGCTCCCTCTTCTTATCGGGGCTGAATGTGGACTTAAAGGGCATCGTGAGTATCACCATTCATCTTAGAAACCTCGAAAACGATGAATTAGACACTAATATCTGTCGCTGGTTATTTTTGCATGTCACCCCTTCCCACCCCCACCCCCTTTGGTGCCAGTGATGTTTTACCCCCTTAACAGTATTCCTTTCCAGATAGTAAAGGCATATGTATACCGAAATGAGGTATGATAAATTCGCAAGTGTACTTAGATGAGGATTTGAGTCTCTGTACATGGTATTTTGCATGAGAACTTTCAGCTATATTTATAGAGACAGGATCAAACAAATATACAAACATACTGTATATGAGAAGGATTATTTCCCCATTATAATCAATCTTGCAATCCCCACCGATTAGTTATTTGTGTCAGCGCTAATCCAATGATCGCAAAGGAAGAGAATGAAGAAACAAAGGAAAATGGGAAATTAAAAGTTCAATTACCCTAAATATAAAAAGAAAAGAAACAAACATTCCCAGGTCAAAACGATTATGCAAAAAAAGAAAAAAAATGCCGGGGTCAAAATCCCTAACTGCGTGTCTCGCATTAGCAACTGTTGACGAAAATCTGATTTGGTAAACATCGCCTGCCTCCTCGCCCAGACAGTTTCAAGTGAAATCATTGATCCGATGACCTTTTGCGTCCATCCTAACCCCCTCCCCCTTCCCTATCCTCCCCCCCCTCACCCACTAATAACAAAGATCACGAAACATAAATTGTCCAAAGAGAGAGAGAGAGAGAGAGAGAGAGAGAGAGAGAGAGAGAGAGAGAGAGAGTGAGAGAGAGAAAATACGTCTGAGTTTCTTCGCGAAAATTGAAAAGAGAATTTGGAGAGGAATGTGTGTATATTTGCCGGGACGTGGACATTCTTTTCGTGTTCCTTAGGGAATGTTATATGAAAGAGGATACGTTGTTTTGTCACATATTACATTCTATTATATATATTTTATATATATATATATATATATATATATATATATATATATATATGTATATGTACATATATACATACATATATATACAATACATATATGTATATATATAATTTCACTATCTTTTACTAGTGTTTATCATTTCATTTCTAGTGTTTGAGAGTATACATATATATATATATATATATATATATATATATATATATATATATATATATATATATATATATATATATATATATATATATATATATATATATATATATATATATATATATGCATAAGCTTATTATTTCACATCAGGTATCATTTTATTTATAGTATTCCAGAGAGAAATTCATCTTTATTTTGGTTTTTGTGAAAAGCCTTCGAGATTGCCATTATGCAGACCTAAATTACAGGGATTAGAGATTTATATTCCATAAAGTGATAAATTGGTCACATTTTAATGCCCCCACAATTTCTATGGATTCTCAGATACTTCTGTTTATGTTGTGGAGTCTTACCAGAATAAAACACAATGCTACACAACCAGTATCTTATACAGAATTATAAGCACATACAGTAAATATGCGCTGCTATTATATGAAATTGTATGTACATGCGTTATTTGCATACTTACCTCTCCTGATGGCTCAGTGGTCAAGTCACTGTACATAGTTGTTCATAAATGAGACAGCGGTTCGAATCCTACTGGTAACGAAACACTTATCAATTAAAATTCCCGTGCATGTACGATATTTTCGAGGCATAGTGAATTCAATATTAACGGTGTTGCTGGCTTAATAAATGTAAATATATATATATATATATATATATATATATATATATATATATATATATATATATATATATGTGTGTGTGTGTGTGTGTGTGTGTGTGTGTGTGCATACGCATACATACATATATATATATATATATATATATATATATATATATATATATATATATGTAAAAAGGCCCATAAAACACTATTTGAACGTTGCAACCATATATTTCGAGCACTTCCTTCTGTGCCTCTGTTCACTGATAAAATATGGACAGATGAGATGTTACAAGAGTATATATACAAAGCATATGTAGGTGTGGCATTAAATCTCCGATGACATGCAGGTGACCGTTTCCCAAGAAGGAGGGAAAATAAACCATTCCCTAGTGGTTTTTGGCCTCATTAATTCCTGTCTGGCGATGCGTCTGGTGGTCGTATTTCCTGGAACACCTGCTTGAGAAGAGGCCTGAGGATTAACCAGTCGAAGTCATCCGATTTGCAATGTCCTCATAACTTTATATTGTTGGTTTGATTGATGACAGCAGATTCCGGCATCTTTCTTTTGTACGGACAGCCACTTTTGAAAACCAGCTCCGCCCTGCTCCAGTTTATCGTATGGCCTGCATCCCTGATATGCAGCAAAATCCCCGAACTCTCCGAAGCATACCCTACTGATCTTTTGCGCTCTATTAATCTTTGAGAGAGGGATCTAGCCGTCTCCCCCACGTAAATCTCATTAGAATTGCTGCACGGAATCTTGTAAACTCCGGCTTCTTCCCCTTTTTTATTTAAGTATACGTTAATGAGCGAGCTCCCGGTGGATTTGGGATAATGGAAAATAAAAGGATTGTTAGACCTGAGTTGTTCTGTGGCTTTTTGGGTGTTTTTGGAAGTTTTATTTTGTCGTTAAAATCTATTTGTCTGTTGCGAGTGGGACCTCTGTAGTATATTTTATTCGCTTTGTTAATAGCCATCTCGATAATGTGTGGTGGATAGAGCAGTTACGTTAGGTGTTGGCCGATCGTGTTGAATTCTTAATCTAGGTACCCACCTGAACATATTCTAAGCCCCCTGAGGAATGAGTTGCACCCTACCGTGATCTTTACGGAGACATCTTGGTAGCTTAAGAAATGAATATAGGAAACAGCGAAAGAGGGTTTCCTATATACTGTGAAAGCATATTTATTCTGTTCTCTTATGATCCGAACATCTAGGAACGGCAATTTTCCGTCCTTTTCCCATTCTGTTTTAAATTTTAATGGTCGGAACTAGCGAATTTAGTCCATTAAAAAATTAATTAAAGTCTCCCCAGCTATTGCCCCAGAAAGTAAAAATATCATCTACGTATCCAAGCCGGATCGTATTACGGGGTTTGATAGACGACAAAATTTCTGTTTCGAAATATTCCATGTACAAGTTTGCAAGAAGAGGTGATAGGGGACTGCCCATGCTACAGCCAAATTTTTGTTTGTAAAAATTACCGCTGAAAGAAAACATGTTGTTAGTTACACCGAGGTTGATTAGTTTTAGAGTTTTATCTATGCCAAGAGGAAAATGGTCTTCATATGGCTGTAACTTCCTCTTTAAAAAAGACAACACGTCGGCGATCGGGACTTTAGTAAATAATGACTCGACGTCTAGGCTGAGCAATTTGATGTGATTTGAGGGGATGTTTAAACTATTAAATACTTGTATAAAATCCTTTTTTATCTTCATATTATACTGTAGTATTACAGTAAAGACATTCATATATATATATATATATATATATATATATATATATATATATATATATATATATATATATATATATATATATATATATATATACATATAGATATGTGTGTGTTAACAAATTCCACCATATCCCAAGAAAAGATGAAATATCAGACAAAAATAGTAGTGCATATTGAATTCTAATAACGTAACAGTAAAATAAAACATAAATCTCTTCTTCCTGTGATGTAACACATAACAAAGATATATAAAAAAAAAATTCCAGAACTCGTCATACACCACTGCACAAAAAGAACTCTCGTTGGCATTCCAGCAAATAACGCCACATGCAGCGAAATAATAGCTCGGAAACCATGGCGGAAAAGATCAATACAAATTCAGCCCCCGAATTCCCGTCGAGTCTGGAAAGGACTGGAATGATTACGTCACCGCAGCCGCAGCATTAGTCTGGTGAATTAAGGTGGCGTTTGATATACGAGGAAAGTTTCCGGCGCGCGTTTGCACTTCGCCAGAAAACGAAGTCACATTAGGGAAGTCAGTACTCGAGGGTTTCATTGAAATTTCGGAAGTTTTGACTTAACTGAATTACTCTCGAGGGCAAACTTCTGCTCCAGAGACAATGGAAGAATATGGAATTATGAAAACTTCCATTGAAGGATATGGAATTATCATAACTTTTCGTTTGACATCATGAAGTGTAAGTGAAGGGTCGGTGATATGGGTTTTGATGTGGTTCTAACGCAGTATAACCTTATCATGACTGAGGCCTGTTGCATATTAGCATTGAGTGGGTTAATGGATGTTATCACTACTCGATATACTGATAATGCATTGGATTAAATTTCGAATTGTATATATATATATATATATATATATATATATATATATATATATATATATATATATATACTGTATATATATGAGTGTGTGTATATACATATGTATGTATGTATGTATGTATGTATGTATAAAAACTACTTTTTCTTTTTCCTTCACTTTCATAACTTTTTCTTTACTTCTTAATTTCCTTCTCTATACTAGCATGCTTTCCATACTGGGACCATTAACTTATAATAATAATAATAATAATAATAATAATAATAATAATAATAATAATAATAATAATAATAATAATAATAATTCTGATGAAAAGGGAACGACATTCAGGACAATTCTGAATAATAATTTACTCTCATTTATTCCTGCATTCCCTTCCTCCTTATTCTTTCCTCTCCTGACCTCTTTCTTCCTTAATTGTTGTTGACGTCTCCTAACCAATTCTATCTCAGTCCTCGGATCTTAACTCTCTCTCTCTCTCTCTCTCTCTCTCTCTCTCTCTCTCTCTCTCTCTCTCTCTCTCTCTCTCATTTAAAAAAACATCATGTTCCTTAGTTCCTTAGTTCGTCATTTATTATCATTCTTTCATTTCCCACATTCATTCTTAAGTAATGTATGTCGGCCTAAATGTCTTTTATGTTTAGTCTCAGTCTCTCCAGAGAGCCTCTATTATTACTGTCCGTTTCCCCAAACATATCTCTCTCTCTCTCTCTCTCTCCTCTCTTCTTCTCTCTCAAAATATTTTTTTTAACCCTTCATCCCTCAAACACTTATTCAATCCTTCTTTTCTTACTATGCCCTTCTAGTTATACAGTATATATATATATATATATATATATATATATATATATATATATATATATATATATATATATATATATATATATATATATATATATATATATATATATAAGATAAATGAAATTCGAAAAGTCGTCATATTCAATATTGTCGTTTCTAAAATCTTTGTACCACTTCTGTACAGTACAACTTACGATGACCCGATCACAAAGCTCTGTAAGTTTTTCAACCTGGCTTGCCTGCTTATACTTTTCTTTCTTACTAGCTTGAGAGAAAACTGGTAAAATATTTGTCCAAATATCTGTGTGTGTGTGTGTGTGTGTGTGTGTGGTTGTGGCATCCTCCTATACATTTGAAACTCTATTAAAAATTTGTCATAAGTTCATCAGATCTCATCATATTTTCACATGTCTATAATTAAATGGTATTTTTCCCTCAATATCCTATCTGAGTTCCAGTCTAATTCTCCTCCTTCTCTCCCTTTCTTTTGTCGTTTTTCCTCACCGGCGCACACCTCCATTTACCCAGGACCGTCGTCAGTCAGCCCCGAGAAAAGCACCTTTTCAAAAATGAAATTGCGGCGGCGAAGTCGTGATTAGTATTGCCTCGTCTGCGTCCCCGCTCCCCCCCCTCCCCACCCCCTTCGGGTTCATTAGTGCTTTCTTGCCCATGTCTTCTTTCTCCTCCCGGAATGAAGCTAATTACGCACCTTTCCTGCCGTATTATGGAATATTGATTAGATGGTTCCTGCCACGGATGTTTTCTCCGCGGTCCCTTTGCGACGGGAATTTATTTTTATTTTATTTTTTTTTTCTCCGGTCTCAAACTTCCGAAGCGATCTTCTTCGCTATAACTTTCGTCTGATAGAATACACAACCTTTGTTGGGCTAACAAGCTTCATCGGCTCGATTTGTAATTAGGTGGACTTGGCATGCCATTCCATCCCCAGATTTTACCTACTTGCCGAGACTTACGTAACAAATACCTCTTGACACATGAATTCAGTAGAGTCGTTGACTCGCTAAGGCGCCTCCTAGAAGTGGTGACAAAAGGAAGAAGAAGAAGAAGAAGAAGAAGAAGAAGAAGAAGAAGAAGAAGAAGAAGAAGAAGAAGAAGAAGAAGAAGAAGAAGAATAGGATGCAGGGACAGGTTGAAGAGGGGAGACATGGGAGAGGGGGAGGAGGACAAGGAGGAGAAAATAATAAAAAAGGAAACATGAAAATACAGAAATATTGATTCCAGTGATGATTATGATCGAAAATGATGCTACGCAGTCTATACGTCTGGTAGTCAGGTTACTAATAAGAGCATCAGGGGATCAAAATGCTTTTAGAAAAGAATGATTATTCTCCCCTTTGATGTACGTGTTCATACATATGCAGTGTTTCAGGACTGTGCCATCTATTGAAGTAGGATATATAGGAAGATTTAGTAATATATATAAGTGCGCATGCGTATATACC